>NW_025408004.1:19661-112415 GCF_008403515.1 Naegleria fowleri | reverse complement strand
TTCAATGAATGTTTTCAATTGCCAATCTTGTTCAAAAGAAAACGAAATCCCTATATTGGCAATTATGTCATGTACATCAACTACATGTTCATTCAAAATCTAAAATGATTTAATAAAGTTAAGTTTGGATTGCACATCATTGGTTAGAATGAGAGTACTAGAGTGAGAGAATGCTGAGAAATGGTCAATTTTAGGATTACAAATTTACTTTCTTCTTCATCGTTTTGCTGCATATCATGTCGAAAGGAAGATGGTTCATTAATGAAAGAGGTGAATGTGTGCCACATGATCCGAATTAGTTTGGTGGTGTTGTGAAACAAATTGAGGAATGATAGAGTTGTCAACAAGTAGAGTGAAATAATGTTGAGCGTCCGTACGAAACGAGTTGTATTTTCACACACAAGGATTTTGATCATCCAACAATTGAATTTCATAAAATCACACATTGTTTCAATACAAGCAACATGAATCATTGTAGTTATGTTACATTGAATAATAGTCCGAAACACACATCGTCGATATATGTGTGTCATCATTCCATAACACATCATCATCATTGGTAGAACATAGTCACAGTTGTTCATTATTATCATATAACAACTATCACAACAGCTACAACATACCATCAACTCATCAAACCAATTCTTAAATTCATTCCATTCAATCTCTCCTGATCCATCTTCATCTAAAATTGCCATGGCGTCATCCAATTGTTCATCCGTAATATTTTTCATCGATTCATCTCCCATTGCTTCACCAATGTCACGGACTAGCACAGACAATTCATCTCTACTGATTGTTCCGTTACCATCACGATCATAGAAATCGAAGAAGAATTTTGTGAGTTTTTCATCAATTTTTGCTCCTTCGATGGCTTCTGCGAGAAGAGTTAAATCTTTGAAGAGATTGCCAGTAGGTTTGACTTCAAAGAAGCGAAGGACTGGTTCGAATTCTGTTTTGAGTTTTTGAGAGTAATCGTATGGAGTGCTTGTCATTTTGTGTTTGATTTGTGTCGAATTTTTTTTGAAATTTTTATAATACTTGTTGATGGGTGAAATTTGACAGCTAAAGAGAACGAGCTCATGTTGGTGATTAAAATTTAACTCAAAAAGAATGAAAAGTTGGAATAGTCTCTAAGGAGTGGATTGTAGCCAGATTTTGTAGCAAACTTTTCTTTTTGTGCATATTGATTCATAAATTGAGATGATTTCACAACCTTAGAACCTCTCAACATTCCATTGTTGTCTCTACAAACTTTTCCGTACACTTGTTGCATGGTTGCAAAATCAGTGGCAAAGAAAATATCACATTCACCCTTTGGAACGAGATACGACCGAAATGAATGAGATTCAATGCTGTAATTTTCGTCTGATGTGATATCTTCCTTTTTGAGAAAGATGGTTCTTTTTTCTCGAACTTTTCGTAATAGATTTGATGCCTTCATGAATTTAAACTTTTTTTTGCACAAGAGGACGATTGGTTTCACCTGATTCATCAGTTCCTAAATAGTCAAAATCGGCACATATGAGTCTGTGTTTGGGAAAATTTTGATAGAGCTTCTCAATGATTTGAAGTTGCACTGTGGGAATGAACATCACATGATCTCCACCTATGGAGCTCATTAATAAAGATCTCATTCCCCCAACGGACTTGGAGAAGAAAGATCTTATACCTTTTTTGATTTTTCCAGCTCTTAAATCCTCAATAGCTTTGTAAAAATATCTCTGAGAAACAGAATTTGATGTATTTTGAGTGTCTCCCTCAATGATTCCTGATAAATAAAGATATCGTATAATTAGCTCATCTTGACAAGGAAGAAAAACCTCTCCATAATAATTCGTAAGGGGATCTTCAAAAACATGGCATTCAAGTACATTTCCTTCGCCGTCAATGGATACCTTGTCATGAGCACAGTTGTCTAACACCTCCATAGCAATTACAAAACATTCATCTTGTTCAACATTGCTCCAATCCATGAAAGAGGCGTGATGAAGCATTAGTTTACCGTTTTTTACATGTCTAGCACATCTAATTTTTTGTTGTTCGTGAAGTTGTGAAGAAATCTCAATAATACTATATTCTGTTCGCTTGTAAATTTCTGGATATTCCTTTTCTAAATAATCCAATACATTCCGAGCACATGTTCCCATTCCACCTCCCATTTCATAAATTTTAAGTGGTTTTTCTAAATTTTCATTCTTTCCTTCTCCAAAGGTAGTTCGTAACATGTATTCTGCAATGGCGATTCCATAATATGGTTGAAATATTTCGATGGGTGTTCCCCAACTTTGAGGACCTCGTTGATATAATTCTGACAAGTTTTCCAAATAATCTAATTGATCTTGCAATTCATGAAAAGGTAAAATCATTTGTTCATCAAATGATAAATTATTATTCACTAAATCTTTTTCAAATTGATCCGTTTCAGTGGTATCCGTCCGAGTTAATTTTTCATCTCGTAGCACTGGATGCGTTATAATTAATTCATGGTCCTTCTTATTGAAATAACCATACTCGGGATTGTAAAGAGAGTCATGAATAAATTCTCTAACCAACTCGGTACGTTCTTTAAATTGATATCCATACGTAACTACTCTTGATTCATGAAATGGTCGTATCCTTGTTTGATGAAGGAGTGATGGTAAATATGATAAGGTGGCTGCTGTATTGATCGTCCCTCTACGAGTCAAAGAAATTGAATAATCATTCAAGAAAAGCCTTTTCATCATTTTTTGCTTCTCCGAAGAAGAGGGCTTGATGGAAGAGGATGGGTTCTATTGGATTCATAAAGAGCTTTCAAAAATCATCTTGTATGAATCTCGTTGGTCAACAAAATGTTCTTGAAAATGTAAAAGATCTGAATATAAATATCATTAATCTCTGAGAGTTGCTTCAACAACTTGTTTGAAAGCACAAGAAGCGAAGAGGAAGAATACTCGCATTCAAAAAAAATGAGTATCGATCTTTTACATTTGCAAGAACAAGTGTTCAAGGATCCGAAGGCTTATCGTGATGATTTCCTTCTTCAGTTGAAACACTTGGAAAACCAGACGGAAATTGCAAAATTAAGACCCAGTGATGAATCTAAATATTTCATCAAATTGTTGCAATTTTTGAGTGTTGCTTGTAAAGTTTTCAAAAACGATACAAAGCCCTTTGCCGTAAAGGTTTTGGAATTGTTAGAAACAAAGCAACAAGAGTTAGAACCCAAGTTGAGAAGACAACTTGCTATTACATTGATTGCATTCCGTAATAATGACATTCTTGATTCGAAAACACTGATTCCTGTTTTGTTTAAATTATTTAGAGTTCATGACAAGACATTGAGAAGTATGGTTTATAAGCACATTTTATCTGACATCACAAAAATTAACATGAAGAAGAAGAATCCGAATGTAAATAGATCACTCCAAAATTTCGTCTTTTCCATGCTCAAAGATTCATTTCGTATTGCAGCAAAGAAGAGTTTGCAACTATTAATTACACTTTATAGACGAAATATTTGGAACGATGATCGTTGTGTCAATGTTATTTCACAATCATGCTTTTCAGATGACACCGCTCTTGTTGTGATTGCTCTCAAATTCTTCCTAGGCGAACAGGTGGAAGATCCAGACGAAGAGGAGGAAAAAGCGAAACAAAAGAATGATGACCGAGATCTTGGCCACTTGATTAGAGATTTGAAATTCAAGGTCAATAACATTCACTCAAAGAAGACAAAAAAGAAGGAGCACAAATTCCAGAAGGCTCTCAAGCAACTTAAAAAGAAGGATAAACATAAGGAAAAGGGTATGGAAATTGAATCTCTGAATACTCTCAACATGTTGAATGACCCTCAAGGTTTTGCTGAAAAATTATTCGCCAAATTGAAAACATCCAATGAAAAGTTTGAAGTTAGAATTCTCATGATGGATGTTATTTCTCGATGCATCTCTTCCAACAACTTGATTGTACTCAACTTTTATCCTTTTGTTCAAAAGTATTTGCTTCCATCACAAGCCAGTAAGTTTCACACGTTTGTGATCTTTATTAACTCACACGACTCTCCTCAGACATTACAAAAATCCTTGCCATAACAGCTCAATCAGTTCATGATTTGGTTCCTCCTGATGTTATTCATCCAGTTGTGATGACAATTGCCAACAATTTTGCGAATGACCATTCCAAACCTGAAGTCATTGCTGCAGGTTTAAACACGATTAGAGTGATGTGTTCGAGGCAGCCAAGAGTCATGACGAAAACATTGTTGAGAGATTTGTCTCAATATTCCAAGCACAAAGATAAGCAGGTGTTCCACGCTGCAAGAGGAATCATTACTCTTTTCAGAGAGCTCAGCCCAAAGATGCTTGCAAAGAAGGACAGAGGAAAGAATCACGATCCAGAGGCTGCCATTCCAGAATATGGTACACTCAAAGTTGCTGAAGGTGTTGAAGGAATTGAACTTTTGGAAGAATATGAAAAGAGAAAGGAATCTGAAAAAGATCTCATTGCGATTGAGGGAGAGGATGATGATGAGGAATGGATCGATGTCAGTGACGATGAAAATGAAACCGTTAGTATTCCAATGGATGAAGATGACGAAGAAGATGATGAACAAGATGACGAAGAAGGAGGCGAAGTTTTGAATTTGGAAGACGTTTTTGAATTGGACAGTGACGAAGAAGAGGTTATGGAAGATGAAGAACAGGAAGAAGAAAAACCAAAAGGCCCAAGAATGGATCATGTTAGAATTCTTACTCAAGAAGACTTTGATTTAATCAAGAAGCTTAAAAAGAGTAAGGAAATGGAAAAACTCATGGGAAACAAGAGAAAACGAGTCGCCAATCTTCCTGCCGCTGATGAAACTGTTGACGAGGATGACATTGGAGATATTTCAAAGGGTGATGAATCTGACAAGGAGCAACAAGAGGAACCTGAAACCAAGAAATTCAAGAGAAGACATTGGGATCAACCAGGTACCACCAATCACCAAAAGAAAAAGAATAAGCCATACATGATGTTGAAAATGTCTAGATCTGTCAGGCATAAGAACACCATGGGCCAAAACGAAAAGAAGGTCAGAAAGAAGTTGTCTGAAAAGAGACAATTGAAACACAAACTCAAGCATCGATAAATTTAGGAAACCAATTTTCCTCTCTCCACACGAATTCATTGATACGATTACAAAAAATTTACTCACACAAAAGCCACAGCACGCAAATCAACGTCATCGCACTGGCGAATTGGGTCATTTGTTGCGATTCCCGTCAAAAAGAAACGACAAGTCGTTCGATCTTCAACCCATTGAGGATCCAAATGAATTGGATAGGAGCTCATGAATGCTTATTCGCACCAGATACTTCCTTCTTAACTTATCACAAGAGGAGGCTTTTGTCGGGAGTATTCAAGTCGTATGAAGACAAATATCTTGAAAATTAGTCATATTGACATGTCCATGTATGTTCTATTTGACTTTTCTAAGAGCTCAACGCATGTATGCAGAAGGCTTGCTCCATATGAACAATCCTTTAATCTCTCAAGATAGGAAAACCATCTCTGATTTACTGAACAAACGTGTTTTAAAGCAGCAAATGGCTGAAGATGATATGACAGTTGGCAACATCGATAAAGGAGCTTGCAAAGACAACAATGCTCACAAACTGACATCTGAAGAAGCTGACAGATGGTCAAAGATTCCTCAAACCGTTATTTGAATACGCTGTATATCTCCTGCTTTCATTGAATCTACTTTATCATGCATGAACAAGATTTATTCACCTACGAAAAAGGAATGTCTTATTAGATATTTATTCATTTACTTTCTACTCAACCAGAATGAATTAGGTGACACATTTTTACATTTTCCTGTTGCCTTTGAAGAACAACTTACAATAGAAATTGCATTGCAAAAACAACCCAAACTGGCTCACATTTTAAATAAGGAATCACGTTCCGTGATGCTATTTTGGCAAGAAATTATTTGAATGCTCAAATTCTTTATCGCCTCATTACTCGTTATCATGCAGACATTTTTCAAAGAGACATGTATGGCCAGTTTCCCTTCAATGAACAGAATGATGTTGTTTTGGATATGACCAATAGTTTGGAGTACTAATAACATGATCCTTCTCACAAGCACGGACGCAAAAGGATTTGATGCTTTTCGTTAAAGGCTTTATCGAAACATCGTCAACCATAAAAAAAAAAGCGTGAATCCAAATTCGTAGGAAAGAAATTTTACGAACGTTTTTCATCATTCATAAAATACGAGTTGTTGTTGTTGTTGTTGTTGTTGTTGATCAATCACCCAGTCAGGATTGTGTAAAAGTTTTTTCCATCATCAGCACACTCGATTTTTCAAAAACAATTCGTTTACCGCAACACAACCACACTAGTTGATAATCATAAACCTACCATCACAATACAACCACGTACACTCTCTTCATCCGATCATCATTTTCCAATCAATAATCCATTAATCATCCAACAACAAGTATTAACGACATTTCTACAACATGGTGAATAGTGATCATAAAGTTAAATGGAAGCTAAGAAGCACTGGACAAGTAACACCACGTGCCGGTCATTGTGTTGCAAATATTCCTGGCACTCCACTCATGTACGTTTTCGGAGGAAGTCATAATCATTTAGGAGACCAAATATCTTCAAAAGAATTGGATGTTTATAATTGCAACAAAGAAGGATTTTGGAGAAGAGCTGGATTATCATCCCCTATTGAAGCTGAAGATGCTAAAATTCTGAGACCAAAAGCAAGAATCGGAGCAGTCATGGTTGGGATTGAAAGAGGACAAATGATTGGTGAATTAAGTTATGCTTCCACAACAATTTCCGAAAATCAAGAGCCACATAACGCACTCTTATTGTTCGGAGGCTGGCATGAAGATACCGTTCTTAATGATTTGTGGAAATTTAATTGCAAAACCGAAAAGTGGATCAATTTAACTGATAAGCAAAAGAACCCACCTCCAGCCCGTTCAAACCACAGTGGAGTTCTCATTGATAACAATTTCATTATTTTCGGAGGCCTTGGAGAAGAAATTGAAGATGTCAAGCAAGATATGTATATATTAGACGTACAGACATTAATTTGGAGAAAAATTCCACTTGATGATACCGACGAGAAGCCACCTGCAAGTAGATCACATGCCTGTTGCGTTCATAGGAAGTCAATGGTTTTATTTGGAGGAGGGACTGAGAAAGTATGCTTTA
Organism: Naegleria fowleri; assembly: GCF_008403515.1. NCBI lineage: Eukaryota > Heterolobosea > Eutetramitea > Acrasida > Naegleriidae > Naegleria > Naegleria fowleri. The sequence goes on along the minus strand of NW_025408004.1, from coordinate 105,206 downwards.
ACCACCTCTACAAATTTGATTTAGAAGTAGAAAGATGGTTCAAGATTACTCCAAACAAGAGTGAAGAATTATTACAAGCAGAAAAAGACCCAACAAAACCAATATCTTCAAATCTTGTGCTCACTGAACCTGAGCCTCGCATGTTTTCAACAGCTGTTGTTTATGATTTAGATCGAATGTTTGTATTTGGTGGAAGAAATGGAAAACAAAAGATTAATGAGGTTTGGCAATTTGATTTTGCAAATTTACAGTGGAATTTAATGCAAGTCGGAGACTATTTAGAAGATGAATCTAATACTCTTGTCCTGAATGATGATGATATGGCAGGATCCGATGACTTTGATCAATTTCCTCTTCAATCTTCTGTACCTACAACAAATAATGATGATGCTATGAACGATGCTTCACCGCTTCCATCTCCTTTGACTCCATTTTCAAGCAAAAAGAGACCAACAAAGCCAACACCAAGAACTGGTATGGGCATGACAGTTGTCACAACAGGAAAACAATTAGGACCAAAGACTCAACGAATTTTAGTTTTCGGTGGAAATGATGTCAAGAAAAAGTTAAGTGAGGTTTGGGAGTTAATTGTGAATCCAAGAGAATTCTCAAAACGAGTGGCAGCTTTGATAGAATCACCCAACTTCTCAGACATTAATATTAAAGTATTTTAGACCTTTCAATGTTAATATAATGTTAACATCATAAAGGTCCATTATTGAGAATATTAAAATTCAAAATTTCAAAAAATGTCTCAACAACTCCCAGAAGGTTGGCGAATGAAAGAGTCTTCAAGTAGACCCGGTACTTTTTATTATATCAACAAGTATACCAATGAAACTCAATGGGAGCGTCCAACCAAGCCAGCTACACCAGGTGGTTCATCAAGCCATCATCACTCTTCATCCTCCTCCTCATCGGATCAGCAAGTGAAAGTAAGCCACCTTTTAATCAAACACAACCAATCAAGAAGACCATCATCATGGAGAGAAGAAAAGATCACCCGATCTAAACAAGAAGCTATTCAAATTTTGAGTGGACTCCGTGAAGAGATTTTCAATGCTAGTGATATCGCTGAGAAATTCAGTGAATTGGCATCAAAATATAGTGATTGTAGCAGTGCAAAGAGAGGAGGCGATTTAGGCTTCTTTGGTCATGGCCAAATGCAAAAGCCATTTGAGGATGTTTCATTCGGGTTGAAAGTTGGAGAGTTGAGTGATATTGTCGAAACGGATAGTGGTGTTCATATTATTTACCGGTAAGTCTTATGCAGACGGTATAGTTATGATTCAATTTTGAATTCCTCTTCTTGGGTTTTTTGTAAATAGAACGGCTTAAGAAGAACATTGATAAAGCAATGGAAAGATAACTTAAGAAGTGCTTTCTTTTCACGCTTCCGAGTAAACAATCAATTGCTAGTGATCGGTAATAATTAAATTTCGAAAATGTTTATTTCGTAAAACCAATTCATTTGAAACATTAATAAATCCATAATTAAGAATTATTTCTTGTAATCTTCTGGATGGGCTGTCCAACGCTCCGAAGGAATAGAATATCTTGGAGGGTGAGCTCTTCTCTATAGTGTGCAATTCATCGCAATCACGAATTTCAGTTTTAAAAATTATCGTAATATTTTGTCAATCATGTTATAATTATTAATAATGAAATCATTTCAAGCCATGTTGTTGTTCAAATTAGATAATAATAAAATTGAGTGGTTGTTGTTATGGATGATGTGTCAAGAACGCAGATATTCAAACAAAAATAAGTTGATGATGATGGCACCATCGGACATGATGACGACGAGGATAAACACGTACCTCGAATGTTGAACTGATTTTGAAAACTGGAATTGCCAACAAGAATACAACACCTAGAGCAATTTTAAAATTACGTGGAGCATTCTTTGAGTTAGTGTAATATCCTCCGGTTGGAGTCCACACGTCCTTTGGATAATTCATACGATGTCCTCCCATTTTTTGTTTTTAAAAGAAAATTTTCGAGGTTATATCAAAATAAGATTTAATAATTTACATTTATTGAATGACAGATATTGCTGTTGGAATGGCGAATGGCAGTCCAAAGAATTTTCGTGTCTTACAACACTCGATTTTCAATTACTGGAATATAATGTTCCGAAACATTCAGAATGATTGTAAACAACAAGTCGAATAAAACCATAACATACCTTGTGAGTTCTTGTCCAAGGGAAAGCCTTTGCATCCAAAGCAGCCTCTGTCACAATATCCAATGATGTGGTAAGTCCAACCCATTGATGATGAGCTCCTCTCACAAGAATGTGATGAATCTTCTTTTTCATTAGCAATTCTGCAACTTCATCTCGTTCCAAATCTTCACTACAAAACTCGAGATTTTTGTGCATAATTTCGGAAACTGGTGTTGAGGAAGGTCTGGTCTCTACAAATCCAGCTTTCACTAAATCAGACTTGGTAACTATTCCAACAGGCTCACCTGCTTCGTTAACGACCACAACACTTCCAATCCTTCTCTCAACAATGAGCTTGCTGGCATCTGCAAGGCTAGCTGTTAGAGGAACAGTAGCTACCTATTGATTGAGTTGGAAGAGGAGGTTTGAATTTGAATGGTATGGCAGTACAGTTCGCATCCATCAACAAGTATATTCCGAACAATCCCAATCAGACACCACGATAATCCATGAATATTCATGAAGTGTGTTTTAGCCAAATGTGCAAAAGGTGATCACCAAATCATTTTCATAGTTCCATCAAAATCATTCCGATTTTCAACGTTTGATGGTGTATACGTTAGTGGTCCATAAAATACAACCAAACGAATTCAACAATAACATTAATTTTAGTGTTCATATGAAAATCATATTCCACAAATCGGTAAGGTTAGGAATTAAATTCATCATGATCCGTACATACCTTGTCCTTGGGAATCATAAAAAGCTTGACTTTCATTCTGTACAGGGTGTGGTAGGCTCAATCACCAACGGAATCAATTTTTTGATAAATGATTAAGTACAAATTTGGAAACAACAGAAAATATAAAACACTGAGGATCATCTTCATGAGAATGTGGTTATCAGATCTTCTCTGATACAATGTATTTGAAATGGGAGGGTTCAAATAAATGCCAATAGGAAAACACAATTTCTTGTTGAGATCGTTGTGGAGTGTGGAAATAGAGAAAATGCAAAAGCACAAGACTTGGCAAGAGAAGAGATTGTTTGGCATGTCGTAGATCGCGGTGACATCGTTTTGCCAACACTCTCAGTACCAATTCTCTGTTATTGAGAATGTATCGGTTGCTCATGTCTTCTCCACGTCTAATCATTAAAGGAACTGCTTTCAGTAAAATATTTTCATAATCTTCAATTTCATGAGAGTTCATATCAATATAGTGTGCGTGCTGATATGATTTGGTGTAATGGACAAGTTTTTGTGAAGGACTCATCCAAAGATATTTCTTAGGGACAAACTCCTTGATGAGAAGATGTGTCTCTGGAAGCAAGAATAGTCCTTTGTCTGTCACAAGTTTAAAGAGCTTGGCTCGTTGATAGTCATAGACCATGAGCTTAAACATTTGTTTTTCATCCTCAGATAAAGGTGACATAAATCCGAATATGCTGCGCATGGATTGGTCTTCCACATCCAGAACGCTTCCTTTCACGGCCGATTTTAGCACAAATGCTGCGAGAAAGGACATGATGAATCTCCTCAATTTGGTTAGTTTGGAAAATGATTTGTGCAATGTTGGGTTTTCTGCTTTCTTCAGTTGCGAAGATTCCTCACGATTTTCGAATGCTTGCAACTTCTTCATTCTATCTGGATTCGTAATACCAATGAACGACAATACTTTTTGAGGAAATAGTTCTATGTTTCCTTTTGCTGTTTTTGTGTCAGTTTCGATGTTTTGAAAAAGAGATTGAATATCCTTCAAATTTTCAAATGTAAATCGATTCTCTAACATCCGTGATTCCAATTCTTGAATGGACCTGATGTTGAGATCAACGGTTGATCCCTTAATATCTCCAAAAGAGTCATGTTCAGACCATTGAAGAAAATTCAAGCAAGCATTCCTTCGCTTCTCGAGTGAGGATGGATGCATTTCAAAGAAGGCAACGCCCATGTCCTGTGTTGAATCGTGCTGATTACTTGATATAAAACTGTATACTGGTTTAAGTAGCAAGTAGTGAGCAATTCTGTGGTTGTAATTGTACAATCCTAACTTGTGCTGAGCATGCTGCTTCATTTTAGTCTGTTTTGTCTCTCTTAATTCTTCACACTGCTTAGCAAACGTTTTCACAATTTGACCTATCAGGGATTTGACTTCCTTATTACACTCAAAGGCATAGTGATAAATGTCTCTCTGCTGATCTAACATAGATATTGTTTGATCTAAAGGAGAAAAATGGCCATCTGAAATCTCAGCGGCTCCAACAAGATGAGTGTCTTTAAAATAAGTGACACATTCTTCCAAAGTTCTCAGCAACAAATTATTTGTTTTTGTCATCTTATTTCCTATCACATAAGCCTTAATTATTTTCTTAACATTCCACGCATTTAAAAATTCAATACGTTTGTCTGAATCGTCAGACAGAAAATGTTCCATCTCCTTCCAATATTGATCCAAAACTAACTTGGTTTTGTTGACATTATTTCCAACACGTTGATATATGGAATATTGATTATGAACTTTTGAAATAAATGCTAAAGGTACATTAATGGTGTGATTGAGAAGTGATTGTGGTATTATTGCTGGAGATCTTGTCAGAGCATCAACAATAGGTATATCCTCTTCAGATATAGTGACATGTTCTAAATTATTGATATCCTTATCAAAACTTGTAAAGAAATGAATTAAAATATTAGACTCTTGTTCTGGTGTTTCATCCATAGGTTCTTGCGACTTTTCGGTGGGTGTTTGTGCAAGAGTCAAATTAAACTTGGAAATTGAAAGCGGGTTGTCCAACAGCAACAATGCATCAATTATTTTTTCTTCTTTCAATTTCCTTCCATAGAGAGTTTGTAAAATAGTTTGTTGCTGTTTCACAAAAGTGTTAGGGTCTGAAATTCCATTCGTTCGGAGTTTATCATACATGTGAAAAAACTCAGCCTGATATAATTTGATTGTTTGCATTAATTCATCTGAAAGCCTTGATTTTGTTTTTTGAGTAGCTATTGTGTGAGATTCATCACGATGGCTCTTTTCTTTTGTAGCTTTTTGTAAATATTTCATCAAGAATTTAGAAGGAAATTTTCTGCTATGCAGCAATTTCTCCACTATTTCTCTCAATTTTTCAATTCCGAGACTCCATCTTCGTTCAAATTGTTCAACAAACAACAATGAATGATTTAAATAATTAGCAAGCTGATCCAATTGTTCTAACAAGAATTCTCTCATTTCATTTTCAGTTTTACTGATATTTATATGATGATACCATTCCGATATTCGAGTAACGACTACCGCATCATCATCATCGTGAGGTTTTTTCCTCATTCGTCCGTTTACCAATAATTCATGTTCCTCTCGCACCACATTCATCTTTGCATTTTTTAAGAGTTGATTGATTCATACAAATGAATTCAACCAGATCATCTCTGGTTGGGAGAGACGAATCATTGAGGTCGAAGCGACGGATCGTCAAGATTCCGGATTTTCATAATTTGAATCTGGATACTAATTAATTTAAGTATGGGATCTGTCACCTTAATGATGGTTCCCTCACAAAAGTGTATATGAGAGAATGAATATAGTTTGAAAAGAGAAGAGTGAACGACACTCGTGAACATGCTGACAAACTCCCCTATCAACTTCAAAAGCTTTATTAGGTCTCTAATGCGTTTCTGCAGCTAATGCGTTTCGTGAAGATTGCAATGCTGGTTTTGGATCTTTGAACCTTCGCACCAAAAAAATTCTTTTTTCATTTCTTCTGTCCTCTCTCTCGTATTCTTTATCCCTTCTAAACCCAAATTTCAAATTCTTCTTCTCTTGAAGATTTTCAATGCACTCGGGAGGTGAAATTGAGTGGCTTTTTCCACCACACGGTAGTGATGCTGGTGTTGCTACTGCCGATGATTCTGAACTACAAACACAAGAAGAACACGTTAAATTAATAACCACAGAGATACTAAAGCAAGAAGATGCCACGGTGAAGAGTAGTTGTAGCAACAGCAGCAGCAAGGCTCGCAGTGGTATGGCCTTGTTGATGAGAAAGCTCGGAAAGAAGGCTTCTTTGAGCAAGTTACTTCGGAAAAATGTTGGATCGGAGATTAATGAGAAATTGTTGCTGCACATTCATCATAACGAAGGTGGAATGGCATCTACATCATCATCATCTACTATGACTGCTTCATCTCATCAATCTCAGATTTATAATGATGAATTGGATGGGTTAGATCAATATTTAAACACTTCCTCTCATTTGGAAGATATTCCTATGGAAGAGATTTTTATGGATGATTTTGAATTTTCAAACACATCTTCTCGATCTCAAACATCGAGTACAACAGCATCATCAACAACTAATGGCAACAAAGAATCACAACCAACATGTACAACACCCAAAACAGAAGTTATTTTGGATGATTTGAATGATCGTCACAGACAAATGATGCACATTGTGAAAGGTGTGGACGCTGTTGCTCATAATTTTAATTTAGCTCCCTCAACTCCCGATCAACGATATCTGAATCACTATATTCGTGACAATGATGATTGTAGCTCTAGCTCTGGTAAAGCCAGAACTTTAAGTGATCAAGAAAGCGATTTCAGCTCGGAACGAGGAGATTTTGAAAGTGAACAATGCTTTCAGTTCTCGAATGATCATCTTGACAATTATGTGTTTCTTCCAGATGAGCTATGCTACAAAATATTTTCCTATCTCGATTATGAATTCGTCGTTTTGACTATTTCTCGTGTAAATAGACAGTTTTTAAGCGTCAGTAATAGTGGAGGGTTTTGGATTCCTTTCATCAAATCAAGAAAATGTTCCGAATCCATTAACATTTTATCACATTATCTGTACAGCGCTCCTTCTATTCGATCCATAGCTCATCAATCCAAAACAGAAGATACCACAACTACTACCACCACAAATGAATCAATAACAGATACAACAGAACAAGATTTGACAGAAAATGCGCCAATAACATCACAAACCGACACAACCACTTCCTCTCATGTATTGAGTCATGATCCAGTCAATCACTTAACAATTTATAGAACGCTCTTCTTGAGCTTTCTTTATCACAAACGTAATTTGAAACGATGGTTCTTTATCACAGAAGCCAATTATTATTTATTGTTTGTAGCTCCATTGGCTTTGCTTACTTTCCTTTTCCTTGCCTCCTATGTATTTCCTGTGTTTCCTCAATTTTACAAGTTAAATTTATTTCAAGCCAATGCAGAAAAGTCCGTTCCTAACCCATCACTATTGACAGATAATCCACTAACTCGAAGACCTACCATTTATATAGAAGGAATAGGGGAAACATTTTCGAAATTTGCGCTTGGTCTTTTTGGACTTTGCGTTTGTTTAATTATTTGCTCGTTTTTATTAATTAAGCCCTTAACAACCAGAGTACTCAAGACCTACAGCTTGACAAATGTTCCTCCAGAGGATTGTTCTATGTTCACTAAATCCATAATATCCAAGGTCAAACAATCAGACTCTTCATCCTTAATTCGGTCACCGACTGAAGTACTTCCACTTTCACTTCGAAAGAAATTATTCAGAAATATTTTAGGCCACGAAATGCTTTGGACCCAAGAACATTTTGTGAGAAACATGATGCTACTGCCACTTTTAATTTGTATTCTGTCAGTCATGTTGAAAAATTTTATTTATATTCCAGTTATTTCAGAAAGTTATCATGTGGTCCTGAGCTCACCTGCCTATTTGATTATTTTGGTTCTCATCAAAAAACATTGGTACATGGTTTTCAAAACACAAGGATTTTTTTCCATTCTTATTTGCTATGCATGCTTCCACTTTCTAATGAATCAACTGAAGTGGGATATGTTGATCAGACCAATGTTCTATTTTCTGGGCCAAGTTGTTGGAGTGTGGGCTTACATTATTCTCAACTTTTGGGTATTGGTAAGTTTTTTACTTTTATACGTTAGTGATCATCTCAAATATGTAAACGAATAGGGAGGACCAAATAGTAGTGGTATTCCATGTGCAAATTAAGATTCATGTCAAATTCGAAGAAGTTACTTTTTCATTAATTTCTTATATCTATCTAAAAGATTTGTTTTCGGTGTCGTATCATTGGCAGAATGTTTTTCTAGAGATGTTCGTGGCTTATCATTAGATAACATTTCAAATTCTTGCTCTATATCGGCATCTAGACTATAGATCTGATCGTTTTGCACTGAACTTGTTATGTGACCACTTGAATTATTTGGCAAAAGCGTTAAAATTTGGAGCATGGCAGATTTCAGAATTGAAACTGCATCCCAGTAGGTGCTATCAAAGGGGAAAATTGTGCTGTTGTTTGCATTATGTGCAAAATCGATCATAAAGTCAAAGATAGCATAAATGGTGGGAACATTGGCTTTCACAATAATGTAAATAAAAACAGGGATAAGCTTGTGCTCAAAATCTTGGTATGGAATGTTGGTATGCTTGGTTGCAATCTCCACGACACTCGAAAAAACGTCCTTTGCGAGCTTAATTTTCTCTCCCAGTAATTGAGTCTTGTTGAACTCCTTGAGGCGAGTAATGATGGGTTGATAAAGAATTTCACAACAAAGCTGTGGATCTGTTCCCAAATCTAGAAGTGAAACTGATCGATATTGAGATAATCGTTCTTCGATTAATTTTGATTCGTTCTTGCTCATATACAATGTCATAATTTCCTTTTCAATTTTGATGAGTGTTGTTTGAAAAATTGAGCTATACAGATAGTTTCTATTCTTGGACAACACTAAAGAATGTTTCCAATAAGAATCCACTAACAGTGTTGTAAAATTTGCACAAAATTCCTTCACATACAAGACAGCAAAATCTGATGTAATGGTTGGTGTGTACTCTTCATCAAAGGAAAAATCACTTTTAAACTTGAGCGCAAATTTTTCAATGAGATTAGAAATTGGATGATCTTGAACATTTATGATATATCCAAGAATAAAGTAATAGAGATCTTGACTTTGATTGATAATATTCAATTGATTAAGCCATTTTTGTTCATAATCTTGTGCTTCTTGAGAAAGAGAAGATGCATGAAAATTGTCATGAATGAATTGCAGCCACATGGCATCATAGCCCTTACTTTCAAGAAGGGCGTTCGGTCCTACGTCTGTAAAAGATTCTACATCATTCATACCTCTACTTGAATCGTACATGTTGTTTTCAATATAATTTTCGATGACATCCACTTTCTTATGGAGCGTATTTGCAAGCTCTAATTCTCTATTATAGAAATGTGCCCTTTGTTGATCAATTTCAATAAGCTCTTTTTCTGTTTGTTCCTTCATTCTTGTTTTTTCTTGCAACTTTCTCTTCATTTTCAAATAATTCTATTGTGTGACAATTAATTCTAGATAAGAACGATTTTAAAGAAAAATCTAAAAACCTTACCTCTCCACTTTGTTGTTGTGAATGATCATTAATTCGTCTCATGAGCTCGCTTTGTTCTGCATCCAACTTCATCAATTTAGCTTTTGTTATATTAAATTGTTCGTTTAATCTTTCTATTGGCACTTGGCTGGTAGACACCCCTTCGCTTGCTTGTTGCATGTTTGCGATGGATGATGCTGAATTAGTTTCTCCTCCTAAAACCAACATACTCTTTGCATTATTTATCCAATCATAGAAAGGTTTCTTTTTCGGAGAGCTTGAAAGTGTTGTTGGAATGGAAGAATTATTTGCTATTGAATCGGGAGTGATGATGATGTTTGAATTCAATCGATGGTGTTGTAAGAGTAGTATGGTTCTCTCCGAACACTTTTCATAGATCATTTTCAACCGATCCACATAGTTGGAATTAAATAGTCCATTCAGAACATCTTTGGATTGTAGCATGCTTCCTATTAATTGGATTGCCTTTCCATAGTTTGAAAGTGCTTCATAGAGTTGATCGGAGCTTGGATTGGATGAGTTAATTTTCTCTTCATAATTTAAAGCATAATGTACTTGAGAATAAACTTGCTTAATTAACTGATCCACGGAGGGAGATGTTGACAAAAACGACGACATGTCGGAATCAATCTTTGGCTATATTGTTGATGTATATAACAATTCAAAATGACGATGATGATGATCCTTTTTTCGATTTCCACCAAACTCAAATCGGTGGTGTGTGTTGTTCGCACCAATGGATGAATTTTTTTCCAAGTCCTTTCCAATTCAAATTTGTGGGATGCTTTCGATTCATTCAATATTGTCAATAATTGGCAAATATGATTAATGGACAAATGATAGGCTTTGAATGTAATCTCAATTTTAAAACTCTCACAACATAACATGTTCATTTTGAACAACGCAGAAACCTCGACAGACGAGTCTGTCCCTCTAATTATATCGAGTGGTTCATCTCCCAAAATGCATGTCCAACTCAACTCCAAAGTTCAACACTAAAAAAATGAAACAAAAGCAAACATCAAAGGCTCACTCAGTGCCGAATTCGACAACTCTACCTTCTCCTCAAAAGAGTGCTAAGACTTCTTCTGGGAATGTTCAAAAAAGTCCAGGAAAAGTTCAGAGTAAAAAGAGTGGGTCATCATTAGGTCAAAACAAGACACAAGAGTCCACTTTGGTAAAGCCAATGAAGGAATCATCAGCCACTACTATGGTGTCTTCACCGATTCAGGAAGGGACAACCATCAACAAAGAAGAGAAACATGTACCCGATGTAAAAGAATATGCGGATGATGCACAAGATCCCATGGAAAGATCACAAGAAATTGAAGCGCTACAGTCGATTTATTGGGAAGAGTTCAAGTTATTAACATCGGATCAATTTGAAATTACAATTCGTGGAAAGTTAGACTTGACTTTTCCTTCTCCAGACACCATTTCTCAAGGACATTTCTCGGTATCGGAAATTCCATTTAAAGCGTCACATATTGGTTTGATGCTAAAACTTACTCAAGTACATGGCTACCCATCAAAAACTATTCCCAATATTGAATTATTCCCTTTATATAAGATTGATAGTATTTTAGATTTATTGAACAAATCTTCACAAGTCTATGCACAAGTCAATCTCAAAAAAGTATTGCTTGACGAAGAGCTTTCTGCTCTAAAGAAAATTCTTCAAGAAAAAGCAGAAGGAATGATAGGATCTGTTATGGCATATGCTCTTATTCAAGAAATTGACGAGTACTTAGAAAAACACAATATTGACGCAAAAGAAGCAGAGGAAGAGTTCTTGCGTGTCCAAGAAGAGAGGAAAATTGTCAAGAGTTCTGTCATTTTGCGTGTAACCAGAGATAGCGAGATTGAAAAGGAAGAAAACAAAACTTCGGTAAAAATTGATGCAAAATATGGAAAGGAAGTTGAGACTCAGGATGTTGAAAAGTTAGCTCAAATTCAAAAGAGAAAGTTCAATAGCAAATCGAATGTTAGTTTGGAAAACATACAATTTTTCGGTCTCGTTGAAGGGAGAATTACGGTCAACCATTTTGTCAACCAAGCTTCAGAGTATTCACAAATTCTTCCACATGAGAGTTATTGGTTAAATCGATACGGTCATGCATCTGCAGCACAAGATAGCTCTTTTTTTATGGCCTTTGGAGGTATTTTTAATGGTTCTTTTAGCAGAGATTTAGTTTATAGCAAAGACGACAAAGCTTTCTTGCGACTCAACAATCCTGCAGTGTTTGCAAGAATATTTCATACTTTTAACTACATGCCATCTTTGTCTTCGTATATTCTCATTGGTGGACTTGGAGAACTAGGTGAAGTTTACAATGATTGTTGGATTTATTATACAATTACATCAGGTTGGATTAATGCAAAACCTCTTCCTTACAAATGTCATATGCACACCACTAGTGTTTCTGGGAACAAAGTAGCATTATTTGGTGGATTTGATGGAGAAAATTATATTGGAACTTTAAGCGTAGGAATTTTTGATGACCCTTTTTACAACAGCATAGATAATCGTTGGAGCGTCATGAAATATCCTCATGGACCCTCTCCCAGAGCTGGATGCTCGTCTTTTATTTATGGTGATGTAGTATATATATACGGAGGAAAAGATGGTTCTACTTATTTCAATGAAATGTATACCTTCGATTTGAATATGAAATATTGGGTCAATGTTATCCAATTTGGTACCTGTCCTTCTGTTGCATTTGCAGGCAATTTTTGTACAGGAAACAATTCCAATTCCATGCTTCTTTATGGAGGATATAATGGAACAGAATGGAACAAACGATTGTATGAGTTTTCATTAAGTACTAATACTTGGTCACTTCACGTCAATAATCTCATAGATCATAGAATTGCATTTTGTAGTGTTCATGAAGTTTCTAAGGGAAAGTTAGGCATTTCTGGCGGGCTAGACAACAAAATGAAACTAAAGGGAATGAAACGTTTGGAACAAGCAATGATACAAAAAGAAATGCCAAGCCAAAATGACAGTCTACGATATTTGTCCAGTGTCACAAAATATACCATGTCAAAGTCCAACGTGGGAGAGGCATATTTTAATTGGATTACTTCACAAAAGGAAAGAGACTCTGATCTAGTCATTAGATATTTTTCAAAAGATGAAAATGGTTATCTTGAAGAACAACATATATATTGTAATCGTTTGATTCTGCAAGCCAATCCAACGTTTTGCAGAATCTTGTCAGTTCAAGCAATTCGAGACAATCAAACATTTGAACATGTGGACAAAGAGAAAACGAATGCACCTATAATTTATCCTAAAATGTATTTAGACATTCAAACACACACAGGATTCGAGGAAATTCCATTCAACATTTTGTTGGCATGCATCCAATTTTTGTATTCCAACGCATTTGAGAGTAGACTAGTGACCACGGAAAAGGATGCGCTCGATCTCTATGATTATGCCAACAAATTTAAGCTCAAGCTTTTGTGCGAGCTTCTTTGTAATTGCCCAACCTCTACCTCCTTCGAGAGTACTATTATTACAGACCTTGAAAAACTTTTGCCATCATTCCTTAAATGTTATCCAGTCTCTGTTGAGGAACAAGAATTTCTTAACACAAGAGAAGACTTTGAAATGTATAACAGTGGTGAAGATAATAAGCTTGGAGATATTGGTATTGTCAGAATTGTCGCTCCAGATTTGTATTCAAAAATTACAGTGGAGAGAGCAAGATATATTAACGCAATTAATGCTGCACAAGAAGAACCCCTTGAAGAACCTCCTCATGAAGACACTATGTTAACTCCAGAAGATCTTCTATCCGAAGAAGCCATTGATGAAGAACTTTTAACCACTCTCGATGAATATGGAGCTCACAGTGACTGGATTCATGACAAGAAAATTCAAAGTCATGGAAATGAGCAAATTGAATGGAAATGTGTTTTTGCTCACAAAGGAATTTTAACGAATCGATCGGACTTCTTTTCAAGCATGTTTGACATGAATTTTGTGGAAAATAGAAATAATGAGATTAGAATTAATGATACTTCCATTCAAACCATTGAATCCATCATTTATTGGATGTATACAGGAAAGTTTCCAAACGTGCAATCTGAAAATGCTATTGAATTATTTGTGGCATCCTGTCAATTCAACTTGGCTCCTCTCAAAGATTGGTCGAGACTGTTTATTCAAAAGTATATTGACTTTGATAATGTTACCACAATTATAGAAATGGCAGAAGTTCTTGGAGACGTCGATTTGAAAGCTTCATGTGTCTGTTTTATGGCGAATCGATTTGATATCATTTCCAAAGATCCCGGTTTTGCTCAATTACCATTCCACTTGCAATTAGAAGTTAAGTCTCTCAACAACAAGATTAAGATTAAATCCAAAAAGAAGAGATCTCAACCTCCAAGCAAACCTTTGCGATAATGTTCACGCCTATTGTCATGCATTGCCAATAAAGAAGGTTCTAAATTGGGTTCGACAGAGAGATGGAACTCTTTCGGTTCTCTTTCATCCCCAATGCACTCGAGAGATTTTCGAATTTTACAAAAAAAAATGCAAAAAACCATTTCCAAACATTCCGTCAAGTCCATCTTGGCAAAGAGTAAGTAGCAGTAACAAGCTTCCTTTCTTGTACTCAAAGAGCCTCCTTTCATTTCCAATTTATGAAACCCGAATCAATAAACTGCTGATGGTTATGTATGATATCTTTAGTTGCTTCCAATCAACAACAACGTAATTTCAAGTTGGATCTGACCGAGGTCAAAAAGCCTACTCATCTCCTTCCTGATGAGTATGATGGTATCAAATTGGTTACTCCGGAAAGACCTGGACCAAAGACTAAGGAACTCTTGGAAAGAATGAACAAGATTCAGGTACGTGATATGATGTATGGATACAAGATTATTGAGAATCCTTTTCACGTTTTCAAATTATTTGTTGAATATTTTTAATATTATAATTATTTACAATAATAATATTTAAATGATAACAACAATACTTGTATTGAATAATTCTCTTGTGATGCGTGCCATACATTCACAACATATGATTATATTAAATTAGGACATGAGAGCAGCTCACTTTGTAGCCAATTTCGAAAAGAGCAAGGGTAACTTTATTGTCGATGCCGATGATAACATCATTTTGGACACATTCACTCAAATTTCTTCAATTCCTCTTGGTTACAATCATCCATACTTGATTGAACAGTTCCACAAGGATCCAAGATATGCCACAAGCTTCTTGAATAGACCAAGTTTGGGTATTAATCCTCCTCACAATTATATTGATATTTTGGAAGAATCATTTGTAAGAATTATGCCAAAGGGTATGACTGATGTTGTGACTTTGAGTAGCGGAGCTGAAGCGTAAGTAGTCGTCATTGTGTGTTGTTCTATCAATATTTACAATGATGTGTCATGTCTACTCATGCTTTGTGAATCAATAGTAATGAAAATGCATACAAGGTTGCATTCTGTAGATACATGCAAATCAAGAGAGGAGGTAAATCTGCCTCAAAGGAAGAAATGGATTCTTGTGTTTTGAACCAAAAGCCTGGAACACCAAACTTGTCAATTTTGTCATTTAAGAATTCATTCCACGGAAGAACACTTGGTGCTCTTACTGCTACACACAGCAAGGCCATCCATAAAGTTGACTTCCCTTCATTCAATTGGCCTGTTTGCGATTTCCCACAATTAAAGTATCCATTGGAGCAATACGAAGCTGAAAACAAGAAGGAAATGGACAGAGTTTTGGAGCAAGTCGAAAAGACTATCAAACTTTCACATTCACCAAACTCACCATGGGGTGAAGTTGCTGGTTTGGTTGTTGAACCAATTCAATCTGAGGGTGGTGACAAGCATGCAATGCCATACTTCTTCAGAGAATTGAGAAGAATCACCAAGGAAAATAATGTTGCATTTATTTGTGATGAAGTTCAAACTGGTGGTGGTGCTACTGGTAAATTCTGGGCTCATCAATATTGGGATTTGGGTGAGAATGGACCTGATATTGTTTGTTTCTCAAAGAAATTGCAAGCTGCTGGTATTTTCCATCGTCCAGAATTTAAGATTGATCTTCCATACAGAATTTTCAACACATGGCTTGGAGATTACACTCGTGCTTTGCAATTGGGTGCAATTATAGATGTTATTGAACGTGACCATCTCTTGGATTTGGTCAATGAAACTGGAGCTTACATGATGAAACACTTGACTGAATTGTCAAAGAGATATCCAGGAAAGATTGACAATGTGAGAGGAGCTGGTACTTTTATTGCCTTCGAGTCGAATAAGCTACCTGAGTTGATGAAGCAAATGCTGCATAGAGGTGTTGAAGTTGGTTCGTGTGGTACAAACACTATTCGTCTCAGACCAATGTTGACTTTCCATCAATGGCATGCCAATATCTTCCTTCAAAATTTGAATGAAACTTTGGAGAAGCTCTAAATAAATAATAATTTATTATGAACAGTGGTGTGGTGGTCTTTGTTCGTTTTCAGGTGATCTGAAATGCAATCCATCGCAAATATCATCTCCTTCAGAAACCATCATGGCCACATGTTAAGCCTTTGTGTTTCTCTACCTGGGCGCACCTCACAACCAGATTAACAATGGGTTCCTCATAGAAGGATGAATGTCAACATGGCTATTCAAATTTGATTATTATAGAGAGTCTCTATCCTTTCAATACTCTTTCAATTAAGGAATCAAACATTTTATCAACATTTGATCCGTCTTTTGCACTCACTTCAAAATAAGGCATATCATATTGTTGAGCAAACTCGAGGGCTTCTTTTTCTGAAACTACTCTCTCACGCGTTAAATCCGTCTTGTTTCCAACAAGAACACTAGTCACATTAGACTGTGAGAATTTTCTAACCTCTCTTTAAGATGATGAGAAAATGTTATTAAGGTAACCAACGTTATTCAATCATACACAGGAAGATTCCAATACCTACTTGATCCATTTTTGAACATTCATTAAAGCATTTTCAACGGTCAAATCAAAAACAATCACTACTGCAGGAATTCCCCTGTAGTACGAATTGGTAATCTATCACTCAAAAGTTAATGAATGATCAATCATTCTCAATAATAAATACCTACTGTTCGGTATCTCTCTTGTCCGGCTGGAAATGAATTTAAAAAAATACAAATATGAAATACATTATAAAATTATTATTGAAATACAACATGTTTTCATCAACAATGAAAAACAATTTTCACACACATACCAGTATCCCACAGTTGTACCTCAATGGTTTGCTCTCCTTTTTGTAAATTCTTTAATTTAAAATCCACTCCTACTGTTGAAGGTATTCCTTCATCGAAAATTCCATCTGCATACTTGAGTACAATCGATGATTTTCCAGAATTGGCTTCTCCAATAATTAAAATTTTAACAATTGCATGACCTCTAATGTCACACGTATCGAAATATTTCAAATTCCAAATTTTAAAACAAGTTTGACATCCCACTCTCAAACACTTACTTTTTGGGAGATTGTGAATTGTGTTCTGCTGTTGAAGTGGGAGAATGAAGTTTCGAATTGGTGGTCAACATGATTGGTGTCAAATTCTCTTTCTGATTTGACAACACAGGACTCGAGCTATTGCAACAAGCATCGGAAGTATTAGAATAAGTCATGGAATGGACTTTTTCTTGAGTGTTAGGATTCCTTTTTCTGGGAGGTAAGCAATTCCCCATTTTTGTATAATTCCGATTGAAGGAAGTTTGAATTGGATGATGATGAAAGGATGATGAGGCTATCGATGAATGATGACACTATTGCTTGACGCTGCTGATACTACTTGTATGTTGGTTACGAATCAATACGATAAAGAGTGAGGTAGGTACGAATCCGAAGTGTTGTTTTTAATTTTTTTGGAGGCTATTTCTGTTGATGACTGACGGAAATACAAATGTAGAAAGTCTGAAAAACAATCATTAAAAAACACAAAATAGTAATCGAGTAAGTCTTTCCAAAATTTGCTTAATTATACAAATTGATATCAGAAACAGGAGGCCCATAAAAGTATCTCCAGCTGTAAGGTGCTTTCCATTCAATGCTTTCCAAATGATCCAATGGTGTTGAGCCAACGTTCATTCTTTTGAGATATGGTAACAATATCTCCCCTGTGACGGCCTTACAAAGCGAGATGCCATGTAAAGAGTTTTCTCCTTCGTTGCAAATCATAAAAACAATCACACGATTCAACTTTCTCACAGTGTCATTGCCTTGTTTTTCCTTTGCAAGTGTTTCTTCGTTTTCAAGCAACTTGGCGTTCACAGCACTGAAAAATAATGGATAAGTTGCTTTATCAATTCTTGGAATAGTGGTCAGGAAAGAGGTCAATGGGAATTGAGAATCGTTTGCCAAATTTGCATCAAATGCTAATGATGCTAATCCAAACTCAATAGGAGACTCTTGAATGCGCTGAATAAATCGATCATCTTGTAGTCCAGCATTTGCTGAGCTGAGTAAAACCAGAGTTTGTAAATTCTTCAAAAAGTATTCTCCATCATCTGTATTTCCTTTCGAAAGCCACTCATTCAAATCTCTCACAAAAAGTGTTGGGTAAATAACAATGGACCGACAATGAATCAAAATAATATTTGGTCCAACCGATTGATCGTTTTGATAAAATTGTAAAGAATAAACCTCTAATGCAGAATGAAGCTTTCCGTGATGAGAAGATTCGGAAGGAGCAAAATAGGGATCATTACCAACACAACTCAACAGGAAGCCAGTCTCTAAATAACCCAGCTTTTTAATCTTTGAAAATGATTTTTCCGAAAAACTGGAAATTATGAAATCCATGGCTAATTGTCCCACATTACCAATACTCGGAATTGAAATCATACACATCTCGGCATTTTGGAGCAAGGTTTTGATCTCGCTCTCGCTTGAGGCTTCCGATTGGGAAACACAAGGAAAGAATTTCATTTTTTTAATTATAGTTTTCAAAATTCCACAAACTGTGTTGATTCTCGTCTATTGACGACTCAATTTGGTCTTCATCTTTGATGTGTGAGTGACCATTCATGAATGGTTGAAATTAGGTTTTAAAACTGAATGATCATCACAAGCACCAAAAGTATCCCAACCTTAACCTTGAGCCTCTTCTCAATTCAATAAATTCAAAACCAAAATATGGCAATTTTTTTAATCCTTACCAAATCACTCAACTAAGTGCTCACTCCAAGTTCCCAATCTACCTACTGTGTACGTATCTGCGAATCATTGAATCGAGACCTTTGGTTTGCTCGAAGTACTCACATAACATCTTTGATTGTTTGTTCTCCTCCAGCTCCTCTCAATACACGCTCGAGGCTTCATGACTCTCAAACATTTTGCTTTGTACTTTGAAATGTGAGACAAAATCGGAGACATAAATGGGATCGCTGTTTTGAATATATGATGTTTTATAATAAATTTATTGCTTGGTTTCTTCTTCTTGTTGTTCAGCAGTTTCCTCTTGTTCACCTGCAATATTGTAGTATCTCAATTCATAGGCTCTTTGATTTTGCTTTGAAACAACATGCAACCAATCTCTCAAGTTGTTCTTCTTGAGGTATTTCTTGGTGAGGTACTTCAAGTATCTCTTAGATGTCTTAACTTCAGTGAAAACATAAAGTCTGTTCAATTTCTTGTGGAATCTGACCTTTTCCTTCAAGTTACCGGCCTTTCCATCAACCTTGAACTTTTCTCTGAAGTATTTCTCGAAGTGGTCCAAATCCATGATACCATCTTGAACTGGAACACGGGCATCAATGTGGAACTTGTAGGTGATTTGTCTGGTCTTCTTTTCACCCTTGATTCTCTTTCCAACGACTGGAGTGGCTCCCTTTCTCACCATTTCTAAACAGATTAGAAGAAAGAACAAATATTAATAAGTCGAGTCAGCGAGCGAGATGAAACTAACCTGATATATTTTGGCTATTTTTTTTCAAACGAATTTTTTTAAAATTAAAGTCAACCAAAGAATAAAGTTTACAATGGAGCATGAACATAAAAGTGAGGATTTTAGAAAGAGACCTTCTCTCTTTGGTGTCGTGTTGTTTGCCATTTCGTTTGAAAAAAGAGTTTGGTCTTTTCCATTCATTGAATACATTTGAATATATATGTTCTCAATAACTGTCGGTGGCAGAACGTACAGTTTGTGTTGACAAAGACTCGCTTGAATACACCCAAAAAATATGTTCCGACTCTCTCGCTTCTTACTTGCTCCAGTAAAAGTCAAACAAACCACAGGATTGGTCGGATTCCCTGTCCAACCAAGATGGAGGGAGATGATCTTGAAACTTTGCGATGATGGATTGAAACTATTGGATCAACATAACATTCCAAAGGGAACCTTTTTCAGAACTTCAAATGAAAATAACTTTAAATACTTTCAACAAGTAGTAAAATCAACTGATGATTATCAAGTCGTTGAAGATACATTAAATAGAGGACAAGTAGAGGAAATTATTGTTTTATTGGAGGATCAACTTGATTTAATTCCAAAGATGGCCGAGTGGAGGGCATGGGAAGTTGATGCCGATGATGTTAAATATGAAAAAGAGGATGCTGAAACTCTTGAATATGATTGTGATATACCAAAGGATCACGTACCACCAAAGATGAAATTCCTCACATGGGATGGTATCTATCAAACAGAATATACGCCAGAAGAAGTGAAACAAATGTCAGAGGCTTCTGCCGCCAAACAACAACAGCAACAATAGAAGGTATCCGAATATATTTATTTCATTATTAGATACCACCAAGGCAAAGACTTAATATTATTATTGAATTGAAATTCTACTCCGACGGTACCACCATCCACACCACCACCACATTATTTTGGATTTTTAATATTTAATACAACCTTTCTTTTCCAACATGGGATGCTTTCATGTATTAAACATGTTTTTGTCATCTTCTCCCTAACGCTTTGTTCAAGACATAAAAAAATGGTGTTTGAGAAATACGACGAGTGGAGAAACCATCCAAAACTCAATCCGATTCCAACATTTCGAAATCCTAGAAACTGGGGCCGCTTGTGGCCAGGTGCAGGATGGGGCGTTGCAGCATTTGGTGTTTTTGTTATTCTTGAAAAAGTTGGAGTGATTCCATCATCGCATGGTCATCACGATCATCATGGTGATCATGGACACAAGAAAGATCATCACTAAATTATAATTTTCGTTATTTAATTCAACAGAATAGACGGAAATTCATTATTTCAATATTACCATTAAAATATTCAAATTGGATTTATTAATAGGAAGAGCTAGTAAATTATTATTATTAATCGATTCAATTCAGTCTCGCACAATCTTCCGAGATATGGATTACCAAATTTTTGTTATTCACTTGCAAGAATTTATTTCTAATTCAACCAACAGTAGAACGTTTCGTTCAAATCTCATCCATCATCACAATGTTTTGTGCAACCCTTCACAATAATTGTGCAATTCATCGCTCAAACATCACTGAAGGTATTGACCATTCGTTCCTTCCAACGCACTCCAATTAGGCCTAACATTCGAAAGCATTCTAAGATTACACCCTTCAACAATGCATTGCTGGTTGTAGAGGATCAAACTCTTCCTTTTCCCAGCTCTTCATCCTAAGAGTGTGTTCATGAGACATTTATCATTAAGATCAAACTGTCCACCTCTCTCATGTCAGGGATATGTGAAAAGGTAAAGATGTTCTGTGAATGCCATTCAATTCTTTCATCATCAAGTCTTCTTCTATATCATTACTGTTCGGACAGGTCTTTTTTGATGAAGAAGAGGGTTCTAACATTCTTCAAGTTCTAAAGCACTTTAAAATCCCTCCAAAAAACTGTTACGAAAACCATCATTCTCAAAAAAAAAAATGTGTCCTTCCAACACCACCACTTCTCTTCCTTTATATCCAAATCCGAACCTTCTCCTTCTGAATATGGAAGAGAGCTTGTAAATGCCTTTTTGAGGGCATTTCCTCAAGATGAACTCTGTTTTAAAACTGCTTTTCAGACTTGTCATAGAAAGTGCAGACCTACTTCCAGCAGATACTTTTATTACCTTTGCATTGCTGATGAAAAAAGTTTTGAAGATGAACACAAATTAAAGTCTCACTTGTTTCCAGAGTCATGGAAGCAGTTGAGAAACTGCTGGTTGGATAGTGTGATTGAAAAACAGTTGAAGATTCATAACCGAAAAGAACGAAATTCAAAATCCACTCTAAAGAAAGATAGTAATTATTATTTTCGCCTCTTTGAAGAACGTTTGGCATGGATACCAACTCTGTATAAGGAAACTCTTGGACTTGCTTTTAAGATGAACTCAAAGGTGGAAATATCTTGTGTGAACTGTGAATTCTATCCAACTTTTTTTCACGACATTTGGTTGTGATGGTTGTGCCCAACATTAAGAACAACATTCAAGCCATGCAACAAATGGTATATTCCTTGTGTTTATCATAAGAAACTAACTATGCTGACGGAGTGTTGATTATCCTCAGAAACTACATGTCATACTCTTGGAGTGTTGATGGATGAAGAGGACATTTTTGTGTTAACGTGTAATTGTGAACGAGCAATTGAATGATTGGAAGAAGAGTTTGTAGAGGAGTTGATGTCATGTTGAGCAAGTGTGGAATGGATCTCGAGTTTCGCGGTCAACCATTGCATCACTGCCACGGTTGGGTTCGTACGAGAAAACCATAAACATTTAAATCATCAACCTGACGTTTCACCGAATGTTTTAGTTTATGGAAAGGACATTCCAACCACAATTTTTACATCTATAAACTTGTCTTTACACTTGCTCAAAAGAAAACGAAACAACCACTCTCTCTTGTCCACATTGACCATTTTTGAGAAACGATCAACATTGACCCATCGTTCCTCCCAACAACGACAACAATCGATTGTTCCAATTGGACCTATCACTCGCAAGTATTCCAAAGGAAGGAATTCCATCAATAACTTGCATGCTAAATTCATCGTTTCGCAAAAATGCCGACATGCACGATCGCAAGGATGATTCGAATCATGGTCGTCGTCGTCCTTGTCCTCCTCTTTCTTTGAATCTTGTTGTGAAAGAAACTCCAATTCAAATCCTCTCAAAAAATTCATCAACATTTCTTCCTCTGCTGTGAATTGAACCATTCCTGAAAGGGAGACATGTGTTTCGTAAATGTTTTTTGCGTGGTTCAATAACTTGATGAAAATATTTCTCACAACATCCACCTCTGGTCTTATGGAATTCAATGGATTCCAACAATAATTCATTTCGTCATGTGTTTCTGATGATGATGGAACACTTGGATATCGAAATCGACAGAATTCCACTGCAATGGGAGGATCGATCTGTTTCATTTTCAAATATCGATCCAATGCAATGGTACAATCTGCCAATCCATTCAAAATATCGATAAATTTGTGAGTGTGATCGTCATTTGGATTTTCAATGACTGAAAGAGCCGAAATGGAACCTTTTTTACCTTTCATCATTCCACACTTTTCAAATAAGGTAGAACATTTCGTTCGAAGAGAACCAACATGATAGAAATCGTATAAAGAAAAAAAGGGTTCCATTCCATACCATACCAACAAGACATTTCGACCACAATGAAATGCCAAAAATTCACAAATGGACATTGCTATAAAAGGTAATGCATCATTCATGTCATGCAACGTTGATTTCGTCCATATTAAGGATGTGGAATTAGGAGTGTTGGATGGAATATCATTGTTGCGGTGATGAAGGTATGTTGAATTTTTGCATGTATGGCAATTACACAAATATACACTTCGATGGGATAATGAATTCGCGAAAAAAGTTTTAAATTTTTGACAATCGCTCGGAAAAAAAGTTTGCATGCAACACACAACGATCAATTCCTGATTTGGTGTGGAATCGAAAAAATTCTCATTTTCATGTTGAAAATTCTTTGAACCAATCTCACCATGTGAATCATCAGAAGCACGTGTAGTGGGTGGTGAATAAATTTTTGCTTGTTCACAAATTTTCATGACCAATGACGCGTGAGATAATTGTTTGGCTGTTGAAATGCAAGCATGTTGACCCACGTAGAAAGTACTAAATAAATCGATGGAAGAAATGCCAGTGAGGATGACCTTATTGGATCGAACTCGTGCGAAGGGGTTGTAACACGAATGAAACACTTCGATCGATGAATGACAAGTGACAGTTTTGATGTGACTCGGGTTGAGATCGGAAAATAAGGGATGCAAAAATAAATCGCTCAAATTTCCTGAGCTTAAGCCACCTGTCGAGAATGAATGACTTTCCATATCACGACAGCAAAAACTTTTGCCAATGAAATCCTCTTCATGACAAGCTGTCAATTTGAGAGTGTCGTGACATCTTTCCACATAAAGTAAATTGTTCTCTGTCAGAGAAGAGGAATGAAATCTACAATTCCGTAAATATAATAGTAATGGTTCTTTCTGTCTATTTTCAAACATTAAACTTTCAATGTGTGAACGGTTGTGATTGTAAAAAAAGAGAGGAATGAATTGTTGAGATTGAAACCAATTCGAGACACGACATGTCATGAATGGAAATCCTTGATCGTAGTCGTTGCGTGAAGTGAATACTTTGACAATTTCTTCGGAGATGAAAGGAAATTTGTTTGCTTCATGATGATGATGGTCCAGAACATTTGATGTCGACGACATGTTTCAAGTTCAGAATTCAATAAATTTTTTTTCTATGAATTTCAAATTATTTTTACTTTTAATTTAATAAAAAAAATTTCATGAAATGTGGTCAACAAGCATGGCAAGTTGATCAAATGAAGAAACATGAGTTTTATTCCTCTTTTTACTCATCTTCAAAAACGAATTCATCTTCTCCATCTTCCAAATCCAGTTTTCTCTTTTTGGGTGGTGCTTCTGTAGTGACATTGGTCGTTGTGGATTCTTCCTCCTCTGATTTTGCGTCATCTTCCATATCGTCACTTTCATTGTCGCTGTTGTTCTGATCTTCAGAGGTTATCATAGTTTTTCCTTCAGTGTCCAATGTAATCTTAATGAATGGAATTTTGATCGTTTCATTGTCAAGTACAGCCGAAAGAACAGGATCCTTTTCTTTGGCCACAGTAATGTCATTTTCTTCTGGCTTGTATGTTGTGAAGTTGGTATCAGAATCATATTTAAACAGCTCTTTCAACATTGAGGTGGAAAATTGAGATTTTGTGGACTTCTCATCGAGTGTGGATTTAGAAAGTCCCGTTTTTACAATTTGTCTTTGGAATATTTTCTCCTCAATTGTACCACAACCAATCAATCGGTAAATGAACACGTTTTTCTTTTGGCCATCTCTCCAAACACGAGCCATAGCTTGTTCATCATTACTTGGATTCCAGTCAGGATCTAACATGATTAAACGATTGGCTATAATTCCGGTGTAAATTCAATCGTCAAACAAGATCATGTCAGAGAAACATACCTCCTATCAAGTTCAATCCACATCCACCTGCCTTGGATGATAATAGAAAAATGAAGTCCTTCGATTTTGGAGAATTGAAGGCATTAACAATTTGCATTCTCTTGTCAGATGAAGTTGAGCCATCCAATCTAGACCAAGTGTATTCCCTGTGCTTGCATAACTTTTCAACTTCGTTTAAAATCTAATTTGGATTCGATCATGGTCTCATGTGAAGTAATGTTCAAATAGAAAGAAACACTTACACATTTAAAATTGGAAACAATGACAACCCTATCACCAGTCTCTTGGATTTCTTTTAGCAGGCAATCCAGAATGGTGAGTTTTGCAGAATATTCCTCCTTGTACTCAGAGCCACTTGGATTAAAATCTTTGGGAAAGAGCTTTTCAGATTGAGACCAAATATCATCAAAGAGCTGAGTGTTATCTTCATCCTCCTCCTCGTTTTCGTCTTTTTCTGGATAAATCATATTTGGATGAGTTAAAAGCTTTTTAAGACTAAGAATACAAGCAAGTGCGTTGTTGGAGTCCATTGTTCCATTGATGAATCCTCTCAGTGTTTTGGACAACACGAAATGTTTGTAAAGATTCTCTTGAAGCTCAGTCATGCCACAAAATATTACAATTTCCACTATATTTGCAAAGTAATCACGATAATGGTAATAATATGTTAAAACTTACTTTTTGGAGGTAAATGTTCTCTCAATAACATATTAGTTCTTCTCAACACGAATTGAGAAACCATCTTGTTCAACTCTTTAGACCGATTTTCACCAAGAATTTTGTCTTGTTTCTTTGCATTGGGTTCCTGACCTCTCTTGATTGGCTCTGTGAACAAATTTTTGAAAGATGTTGCATCTCCCAATAATCCAGGATTAATAAAATCGCAAATGGTAAAGAATTCATTCAAATCATTTTGAAGAGGGGTTCCACTCAGTACAATCCTTCTTGGCGTGTTGAGCTTTTTCAAGGTTTGGAAAATCTTAATGTTGGCATTCTTCAGTTTGTGGCCTTCATCACAAATTAACAGATCACATTGACACTCTTGCAACTCATCCACATAATTTGTGCAAAGATTGTACGAGATAATTAGTACTTGGTGAAATCCTGCCTTAAATATTTTTAAAGTTTCAGATGGTGATTGTTTTGCAGTCTTTGTGGTGACTGTGAGGACTTTGATCTTGTCTTCACCAATCCATTTATCGAACTCATATGTCCAATTTTTCACCAATGAGGAGTTGGTCACGACAATGGCCTTCTTAATCACTGGTTTACCATAAGGTCCTCTTCTCAAGAGTGTATAGATCAGTGCTATTGACTGCAATGTTTTACCTAAACCCATTTCGTCGGCCAACAACATTCCTCTGCCAGCAAAATCTTTCATACCCATTACGCATTCATACATAAATTTAACGCCTTCCACTTGGTGCGGTCTCAAGTTTTCTCCAATAAAACTATCAATATAGACATCAGAAATTTTTGTTCCTGATTTATCTTTCTCAGGATGACCCTCATTCAAAATATAAGTTCCTTCAGGTGCTTTAATAACCTCCACTTCATTATTGTTATATCCTAGACCTGCAGTCTTGGTCGTATTGTGAGGTTTGAATTTAGTTGTAGCAGTTTTTGATATCAAGGATGTTGATGTTTTGCTTGTCAAGTTTGAGTTGTATTGTAGAAAAATTCTTCCACTAACGTAGTCTTCCATTTTGATTTTGTTCATGAATTCACATAATTTTCCACCCAATACCATCTGGTCTCCTTCTCGAAAAGTTCTTTGATGTTCACAGATTTGATATGGCCATCTATAACCCATGAAAATTCATCATTTCATAAAACTTACTCAACTTTTGAAACAGGTTTGGCGATTAATTGTTTTCCATTTGAATCAAACAAAGTGTATCTCTTATTCTTAATGAGCAATATTCCATCATCAAAGGTTTTGTGTTTCTTATTAGTGTTCTTGGTATGCATGACTGTCCAAACCTCTCCTTCATCATCATCATTACTTGCAGAATTATTTATTTCCTCTATTGGCTTTGTTCGAGTGGGAGGAACAAACTTCTTCTTGATTGCATTGGAACCCGATGATGAGGAAGAAGGAGCGGATGACTTCACGGCTGAATTCGAACAAGAGTTCTGTTGATCCTGACTGCCATTGGAATTTTGCGAAGCAGCAGGATTGGAACCACTTGATGATGAAGTGGTTGTTGTTGTTTTTACGTTTTTGGAACTTGTTGAAGAGGCTTTATCGGTCGTATCAGCAGAAGAAGAAGAAGGCTTTACTGATGGTGGTGGATTCTTGAAGGGGGTAACGAATTTTCGTTTCATTTTTTTCTTCTAAATTTTAGAACTTTTCTTTGGTTGCCAATCGCAATCACTCGCTTCTCACAATTCCATGACAAGGGTTCTTTTGGAAGGCCTCCCAACTCTTTCTCCACACAATGCTCCAAATAAGACTCAGGAATGGACATGAACATGGATGGAGTCTCTCCCATTGAATTCTCTGCTTGCATCAAAGAAGGTGATTTACGAATAAGTGCCAATAGGAGAGATCCACTCATTGATGGTGATTTCACAGACTGAGCAAACAAGTGAAGAATATTGTCGCCATTTTCATTCACTCCAAGACGATCAAATTGTTCTTGACTCATTCTTTCAACAACACGTTGTAATAAAAATCCTCCATAAGAGTTGTTGCAATATTGGAATAATAATCCAAGAAGTGGAATGTGAAATGTGGAGGCTTCTTCATCGTTGTTCATGGTCGATGGTGCAGATTTGTGAAAGCATTTGACAGGCATCGTGAGAACGGTCATTAATAATTCTTCCTTTTTCAGTAAATAATAAGAGAGAATGGCGTCAAGAACTCGTGTTCGACGCTGTAAACAACAATGTACCATCAGAGAGTATAAATGATTTTTCAAGTTCTGGTATTTTCAATAATCTTCCTTCTTGATACTCATTACACAAATAAACAACCTATTGTGCAATACATTGTTCGTGCAAGGAATTAGAGCTCACATCGAACAAGTCTAAATCTTGACAAGGATATTTCAAATCCTTAATCAAGTAGGACATGAATAATCTCGTTTTTCAATGTCCACTTCACTCGATTGTTTTACAATTTCTCTCAACAACAACTCATAGGTTCTAAATTTGAATTCACGCATTTGAGTTTAGGAGATTTCGTCAATGAGTTTCATGGCGATTCGTGAGTCCAAACTCAACAACAGGTCAATGATATGGCTTGCCTCTTTTCATATTTTGATTGTGTACTCGATGATTGGGTAGTGGTTGTGGCAGTTGCAGTGGTGATATTAGTGGCAGATGCAAGATTCATTGGAGTCGAAAATCCTCCAAAAAAGCCAAAAGCAGCCTGTTCGTGACATGCATAACATGTGACTTTCTCGACGTTTGGAAGATTCAAAAGATGGTCCGTACTTCTTGGATTGATCAATTCTACTCTTTTCACGCTCTCATTTGAAAATGAAACAAAGCCTTTCGAGGTCCACACGACTGCATGATTCAATGCTTTCAAACAACGGTTCTTTTTTCTGAAGAAGAATTGGATTTTTCTCGATGAGGTGTAAATGGAGTATTGTGCAACTTGTCTCCAAAACTAAATCCTGCTTTGGGTTTCATTTCATAATGAGGATGCAAATACTAATACTAACAATCACCAACCACAAGAGATGGTGGTCGACTCTGCCCAAATGTCAAATGACAATGATGAGGATCACGAGATTGGACACAAAGAGAAACTACATGTGAATCCACCTTCTCTTTCGGTCTTACTCCATCTGCTGCTACTACCAAATGAAAAACCAGAGGGAACAGAACGATTCAAAGATGATGAGAACAATCTTGATGGAGTAGCAGAAGTAGTAGTAGTGTTTGTCGATTCTATTGTTGGTTCTTCTTCCACGGCAGCAACATCTTCAGACTTGGAATCTTGAGTGGTATCATTGGTGGTGTTTGTGAATGAAACAACAACAGAAGAAGAAGAATGACTTTCACTACTACCAAATGAGAAAATATTTTCAGACAGGTCATGATTCAATGACGAATAATTTCTGTTCTCCCATTTCGATGGAAATATGAACTGCAACAACATGTATGGGTTTGCATATCCATCAAACTCATTATTATTTAGAACCAAATGTTGCGTATCTTCATACAAGTAAATACTATCTGTGAAAAGTCGATGGTTATTTTCTTTGAATAATCGTTGCATTCTTAAAAACGTTGCAAAATAAGTTATCACTCTTCCATTCAATGAAAATAATGACAATTCTTTAGTTTGTAAAATTCTTCGAGATCATGATATTTGATGGTTCGAAGATAGTGGGCATAATAATTTTCATCATGTTCATTATTGAACAAAGACCATCGAGAATAAGTTGGAATAAACTCTAAAATGTCATATTTGGAATTATCATCGAGTCGTTGACGGATCAAGGAAAAGAGCATCTCTTCACGATCATCATTGACAAGTGATTCTTTTGCATGACGACGATCAGAGGTGATCCATTGTTTGACCAATGCAGAGACATTGGGATATTGAAGTTCAATTGAATCTCTTTCCGAAGAAGGAGGAGGAAGAGGACTTCCAATGGAACTTTGAAAAGAGTCATCATCATTCAATTCCTTGTCATCCTCCTCTTCATTCATCATCACGGAGAATGAAGCATGCTGTGTCATGTTCCATTGATGCTTCAAAATAAGAAGCGAGATCCAGATCGGCAATGTCTTTTATCATTGAGCAGTGGTGAGTGGAGCTGGAAAACTTTTTTTTTGAAGAAAAGTGGGGAGTTGAGATGTTGAGATGGAATCAGAAGAGTTCCATTTCAGAGAATTCTGGAATTTTTGGGTGCACCCATTCGAGTGAAGTTCATTACATCTGGTTCTCGTAGAGACGAGTTGAATTTTTTCGCCGTTCAAGTTCACCAAAGAACGAGTGTGCTGCCAATTCACACCGTCCTATCACTTAACCTGATAATAGGTTAATTTTGTTGTCCCAATATTTATTGTCGAGAGTTGAGAAAGGTTGACAGGACAGCTCTTTTTTGATTTCCAAATCTTTTCCCAATCTTTGAAAGTTAGGTGAAAAGTTCACTTATGTTTACCTATTCTTGCGGATGTTGAAGTTGTTGTGGAGGTGAAGAATGGCACAGATCACAGATTTTACTTCATCAAAAGTGGAATATTCAGGTTTTAAAGTCAATTTTATTATTTTGGAAATTAAAAAATGTCTCAACGTCGATTATTGTTAAATTCCTCGATGTCCTCCGAGCGTTCTTTGCATCATCACGGATCGAATCTTTCTCACCTGATCCATTCATCCTCATCACCAGTAATCAATTACAGATCAACCCACACCAATCCGAGCTTGTTTGAAAGATGTCTTGAAAATCCATTTGTTAATTCATCGTTGCAATTGGAAGCCTCTCATTCGCAAAAATCCAAAAACCAAATACTGTTAGAATTGATTGAATGGAATAGAGGAGAATTTATTTCATGTATTAAGGCATGGGTGGATGTCATTGTAAAAACGCAAATTGATGAGCCTTATCAAGCCCTGATGGAATCATCATCAAAACATGGAGGAAGAGCGACTGCTTTGAAAATCACTGCACATGATCTGGATCCCTATACGGGCATATCAGGAGTGTTGTACATGCTCATTTACTTGTATATCAAAGCCAATAGTCAATGCACTTGGACCTCGCCTCCTCCATCCGAATGTTCATCACAGGGAGCATCTGTTGAAACTCCAACTAGAGTCGAAAATAGAGAAGAATGCAGTGAAATTAGTGAAGCGAATATTCCATCTCCTTCACCTCAAAATCTGAATGTCAATTTGTTTTCTCTACAATATTTGAAAGAAAAGATTGAACATTGTGTGAAAATTATTGAATTAGTCATTAAGGGAAGTACCATACAATTGGACAATGGAGATATCAGCATGATTGGAGGAATGATGGGATGTTTTACATTGTGTGCTGTTGCATATGATATTCTTGGAGATAGGAATAATAGTGAGATGAACATGGCACGCATTGAACACTATATTTCAAAATTGTGTTTGGTGAATGTTAGCAATAATCAATCCAAACCAATATCGAACGAATGGCTTTTTGGAAGAATTGGTTATGTGTACGGAAGGGCCTTTCTTCGTGCATACAAGGCATGGAATGAAAATTGGATTGCTGGAATCTCTTCGCCGAGTCATGAAAGCCCCTTTGAAAATGATTCAGAAATTACTCAAGTTGTGAATGAAATTCTCAAAGACGGCTCTTCTCATCACAAGAATTCATACATGTGGGAATGGCATGACGAAAAGTATCTAGGAAGCGTACATGGTGTGGTAAGTTCAGTTTTTATGATTGGAAAGAACTGATTTTGGAATTAATTCACAATAATTCTGTGTGTTTAATATTTTGGCATGAATTTATGTGTTTATTTCTGCATTAATTGATTAGGCTGGAATCACCACCATACTATTGGACATTCCCAAAGTTAGGAAAAATCAGGAAGTATACAGCAAGATATTGAATACTATTAATTCAATCATGAGTATGCAATATCCTGATGGAAATTTTCCTTCTTCATTGGGAAGTAAAACGTCACGATTATTACAACTATGTCATGGAGCGACTGGATATGTTGGCTTGCTTCTAAAATTATATGGACTTACAGGTGACAGTACGTATGTGGACTCGGCTAAAAAATCTTGCCATTGCTTGTGGATTTATGGACTTCTCAAGAAAGGGCTTGGTCTTTGTCATGGAATCTTTGGAAATTTATTTCCATTTCTTCAAATGTATACAACACTTCAAGATGAAGAATACTTGTATAAGGCCATTCGATTTGCTCAATTTGGTTGTGAAAATCAGAGTTCACTGATATCCACTCCAGATCATCCTTTCTCATTGTTTGAAGGAATTGCTGGATCTGTGATTGTTTTGGACGGACTTTTGAGATGTATGGATTGCTATCAATGTGGTGCATCTCCTAGTCCCACTTCCATTCACATGCCAGGGTTTGACCTCAACCTTTTCATGAATTAGGACGATGAATAAACATCACCAAGCTTTGTTGGGATGAAGGGATGAAATCACTCGAAGTCCGAAATGGAAATGTCTGAATTGCAACAATTTTGAGTATTGAAATGAATGAATTTAAGTACTTGAATGGCTACGGCCATATCACGATGAATGCACCTCATCCCGTCCGATTTGAGAAGTTAAGCATCGTCGAGCTGCATCAGTACTGAGGTTGGAGACAACTTGGGAACCTGCAGTGCTGTAGCCTTTTTTCATTCAATCATTTTTGTCATTTATATGGACTCCCTACCCCGAATCGGAAAGCAAAAATTGGATGAACATGCTGAAACCTTTTTTGAGGGAAAGGAAAGTTTGATCTCAAATAGACATCTAGTTGTTATGGATTGTTCAAGCTTTTTTCTTTATTGATTGGCAACGACGTCGTAGTGGGTCAAATAATGTCAACATTTTCATAATTGCTGCGAATTCAAAAGGATGATAGAGATATCGTTGAGTTGAGGTTTGGGAGAGACACCATCATATTCACGATCATTTGGGAAATCAATTAGTTTTAACAAATTGTTCCTCATTTCATTTTCTTCTATGGTCATAATTTCCCATTGATCCCTCACAAATTGTTTTGCTTCAATCACTTGTTCATCATTCATATCACAAGGAAAACCACGTTTTACAATAGTGAATTCTTTTTCATCATGACGAGAATGATTTCTGTCAGATTGATTGAAAGTATTTTCTACAATGTCCTTTCCTACTTTCGCACCTCGTTTCAATAAATATCGAACAATTTCAAGATTTTTCTCATGAGCAGCAGCTCCTAACGCGCTCGAATAACCTAAGCTTCCAGAAACTTCATCAAGATTCACTCCACATTCATCCACTAAATATTTCACAATTTCAAATTGATTATTTGTGGCAGCTATCCACAATGGAAAATAATAAGGATCTTGTATTGGATCCCTTACCAACAATTCTGAGCATTCTCGGTGTGCAAAAATTGGGTCTAATTCGACAAATAGTTTCACAAGTTCTAAATGGCCGTTTTTAACACAAGCACAAAAAGGAGATTCTTGAATTCCATATTTGCCTTCAGAAAGGCCAAGGTAAGTATTCAATTCAGGCTTATCCAAAATGTATTTAACAATTTCCAAGTTGCATCCAATTTCACACACATGATAAAGAAGAGTTTTCCAATAGAAAAATTTCATTGTGCATTTGTGTTGATAATTAAGGAATGTTTCAAGAGAAAATTGTGATTTCTGCAATGTATCGATTAATAATTGAACAATTTCCAAATTTTGCGTTTCACATGCTGTCCACAATAATGGTACTTCCGTTTGGAATTCATAGTTA
This sequence comes from Naegleria fowleri, assembly GCF_008403515.1. Lineage (NCBI taxonomy): Eukaryota > Heterolobosea > Eutetramitea > Acrasida > Naegleriidae > Naegleria > Naegleria fowleri. The sequence goes on along the minus strand of NW_025408004.1, from coordinate 71,758 downwards.
TTCTTCTTGTGTGTTTGAGAAACAATTTCTGGCATTACAATTAATTCCCAATTCATATTGGATGGGTTGGAAATCAATTCCGAAAGATATTCTTGAATGACATGAACATTTTGATTTTTAATGTGGTGGATTAAATTCGTGCGAATTGTACGGATTTCGTCTGTCATGATCGTTTTCATTTTTCTTTTTTATTGATTTATTAATAATTATTCATCTTGGATTCAAGAAGAGATTGTAAAGTTTTTCTTTAATGATCAATATTGTAAACACCATTTTTCTTGGAACTGTATTGAATTTAATAAAGGATTCTAATAGATTTTGGATTTTTCAAGAATTCCATCCTCATTTCTTCCTTCATTGACTCTTTCGAATCCTTCATTTCTTCCTTTATTTCCTTAATTTCCTCCGTTTGTTTCTTTTGTACATCCATAAGGTTCGCAATCAGTTGTCTATGAAGATGGAGCTCGCCTGAAAACATTTTAACCAAAGAAGAAGAGGTAGAAATTTCAAGAGCTGCTTTTGACGCAGAGTCTCCAATATCTTCTGATTTCTGTTCGGAAAGATGACTTCTTCTTCCTGCCGCCTTCACAGATCGAACTGTTCATGAAGAGGATGATCTGGATGGCCTTCCGCTGATTCTGAGTGGAAGCAGTTCCTACCACTTCTAAAGATGAGTATTCTATTTGTGATCCGATTGCACCCTCATCTCTGCCACAATCAATTAAAGAGAACATTCTTTTCACTTCCTTCACTTTTGGATCGTCCTCAACGCTTTGATCCTCAAAACGAAATTTTTCAGAATTTGTGTCTGACGAGGATTGAGATTTTGGAAATTCATCCTAGTTCTCTCTTTCAATTTCAAATTTAGGTTCATGTTTGAAATGATGAAGATTTGATTCATAACGGGCTTTAAACTCTGGCCCAATACGTTCAACAAATGGTTGGCGTTCCATTAATTTTTCTTGCATGTCCTTGTCTTTCGTGTTGTGTTTGTTTTTCAATTCAAGTGTCGTTTGATTTTCAATTCAAGTGTCGTTTGAAGTTCTAACTACATAATTGTCTTTTCATTTTCATCTTGAGGGTAGCAAAAAAGTTTCACCTTGATCGCTGTGCCTAGTTGTTTGCTAGTCGTTTGAGATGAGTGATCTTTTAGAAAGTTTTTTCAATGAAAACTGATTGGTGGTCCATTCTCTTCATTTCCAACCCCTCATAACATTAGCAACTCTTAGAGAGGTGAAAAAAGGCTACAGCACTGCAGGTTCCCAAGTTGTCTCCAACCTCAGTACTGATGCAGCTCGACGATGCTTAACTTCTCAAATCGGACGGGATGAGGTGCATTCATCGTGATATGGCCGTAGCCATTCAAGAACTTAAATTCATTCATTTCAATTCTCAAAATATCTTCAAAGGAACATCCAATGGACCTTGAATGAAGGCCATGTAATACACTCCACTGCACACATATCGGTCCAAGTAAAAACAAAGTTTTTTCATCTTGCAGAAAACATGAAGTTCAAATAAAAATTTGAAAAACAATTCATCAAAAAAATATCCCCATCATCATCATGATTCGAAAAAAGGCAAAGAGAAAGGCAACCAAATTGTTGGAAGAACGAAAACCAAAAGTCATTGAAGATCCAAAGAAATCTCTCATTCTATCGGGACGGAAAGTGAACAAAGAATTAAAGACTCTCCTTCAGGATTTGCACCGACTGCGTTCTCCCTTCTCCATCAATTTTACTCAACAATTACATGATTTGTTGCCCTTTGAAGAAATACAACCTTTAGAGAAATACGTTAAAAGTGAAGATACATCATTGTTTTTAATTGGTTCTCATACAAAGAAGAGACCAAATAATATTGTTTTGGGACGATGTTTTGATCATCAGATATTAGATATGGTTGAGTTCGGAGTTAGTGATTTAAAGCAAATGGAATCAAAAGCAAGCCTTTTAAATGTATTTGGAAGCAAACCATGTATTATCTTTAAAGGAGATGAATTTAAAAACAATCCAGAATTTGAATCACTAAGGTCATTGTTTATTGACTTTTTCAGAATGGAGGACACACCTGAAGTGAATCTTTTAGGTCTAGATCATGTTATTTCTATTACAAGTCTCGATAATAATACTTTGGCATTTAATCATTACAAGATTAATTTTGAAAAGAGTGGACAAAAGACACCTCATGTCGAGTTGGTCGATATTGGACCCTCCATGAAACTTCAAATACGAAGAAAGAGATGGGCCTCTGATGACATGAAAAAGAATGCAATGAAGATTCCTGATGTTTTGAAGAAGAGTAAGGAGCGTCTGAAGAATGTATTCAGGGATGAATTGGGCAATATCCAAGCAAAGATTCACGTCAAACAGCAAGATATCAGCACTATTGGTACAAAACGATACAAGGCAATGCGTAAAGGAGTTGCAGAGGAAACTGAAAAGAAGGTCGATATGATGGAGCAATTGAACAAGTTTTTGCATGGAAAGAGAAAGTACAAAGCAGGAACTGATGGCTCTTCATCCAGTGGCGAGAATGGAGATGCTGCCTCAAATGGTGCTTCATCGTCAGCAACCTCAGAACCATCAAAGAAGAAAGTTAAAAAGTAAAGATCTTGTTCTTTCTTTTAATGAAAAAGTTTACAGTATGACTTTTTGGACGAATTCTTTGGTGAGTTTTTGACAATTTAACATAATAACATCAGAAAGCCGTTGTTGACAATAAATTATGTTTTACTGGGAGGGTTCAAATTAAGTACAAGGAGCAAGTACTGTCTGTGATGTATCTTTGAAGTGAATGATGATGGGTGGAGTGTCAATCCATTCGAAGTAGTACAAAATTGGCTTGCTGCGATCAGAATAACCATAAATCTCACAACCATCCAAAATATAAATAATAACATCAAACACAAATCATAGACAGTACTATATATGATTCTCTTGAGTGTCAGCTCATGATAATTTAGTTGATAAAAGTCTTTCCGAGGAATCTACGTTTGCTGAATTGCATCCAATACTTATCAGGGCCTGAATCGTTGGTGAACAACAAAGCAGCCAAACGCAAACCTAATTCTTCCTTTGCTTGTCTCATGTAAGCTTGCCACTTCTTCTTATCTTCGCTGTCTCTTGGCTTTTCATAGAAAGCAGAAAGTTCGAAGGATGAGTCTCCAGGACCTGGAAGTTCAGTTTCACACAATTGGAAGAAGAGTTTATCGGCATCCATCTTCTTTGCTGTCTTTTTGTTTTCCACGTTTTTCAAAAGGTAGTGTGTGTACAATGTGAGATAGATGAGAGTACGATCGGCAGGACTCTCCACTTGGAATGTTCTGAACAACATATTTGCCTTGAAATACTTCAAGACTTCATCAATAATGTCTTCCTTCTTATCATCAAGTTCCTTTGGTGCTGGTCCCTTGACTTTGGTTTTGAGTGGAAGGAAGGCTGTACCGCAAACAACCTCACATTTGGCATCCTTGAATGAACTATGGTAAGCTGGCATGATGAATGGAGTCTTTGTGTTGAAATGTAAATTTGTTGATGATGAGTAAATAAAGGCTCTCGGTGATGATGATCAGTACGGACGTGTGTGCTGAGTCTCAAAAAAAATTCTTCCTCTCGTTCAGCCGGAGTGATTTGGCAATATTTTTTTTATGATGATGAGTTTTCTGTGATGATGCTTGAAAAGTGAAGGCAAAATTTGATCCGAGTGGATATGAATAATTCTTGTTAGCGATGTGATTATCTGCAAGTGAAGTCTTCTTAAATTGTTGTGATTTTCTTAGGTGGTAGAAATTGCTACAGGAAGAAGAAGAAGGCTTTAAAAAAACCAGAATGCTCAGGAACAAGGAACCATTGCTTCTGATATTTATTTATTGCTTTTGGAAAGGTGAGAAAGATGAAAGAATTGTATTTCAATAGCGAGTTGAATGAATCGTTTTGAGAAGTTGGTCAAAGATATCTTTGACAAAAACACTCAATGGCCATACATCCACTGTACAAGGAGTTTTAAGTTGGTTGGGTTGACCTTGTGGTGTTTGATTTAGTTTAATTCGTTGAGGATTTTACAATCCTACAACGTCTCTTGAAAATATCATAATCAACGACCATCCATTCATTCATTGAACACCACAATGCATGTGTGTGATTGGGGTTAAATTTATCACTCTATGGGTTCTTCTCTCAGAATTCTCTCGAGTGTGAACACCATTTGTAGGTTTTTGAGAGGTTAATTCTTCTTTCTCAATTCTTCTCACTTTCTCAATTTCCCAAACAAGACACCCTTCTCCAATCACTCCTTCGAGCAGCTTCATCAGCAGAACAGAGAGAGCACAACAAACAGCAGAATCAATGAAGGACCAACCCAAAAAAAACAAATCATATCCTATCGGTTGAACCCAACAACAACAACTGGAGTGCGGTACTACCAACCCCTGTTCTCCTCACTCTCTACTATACCATCAGAAGAGAGAACGAGTTCCCATTCTCATCCATCATACACGATAAACGTGTTCCTCCTCTTCACGAAGAGCGCTCAATCAATCCAGCCGAAGAGGTAGTGTTGCGTTGTCCTCTCTCTCATTATTCCCAACAAGACTATTTCGGTGGGAATAAAGGATTCAACACCGACCGATCATAGTGTAATAACCACTCGCGTTAGAGCTGCTGCTGGTACTGCACATTTGCATACAAACTACACTTGTTGTTGTTGGCCAACACTGACGGAACATCCATTGGTGCATCTCTTTCTCTCATCCATTTATTGTGTGTTGTGATTCTTGTGCCCTCTTTCTATTCTGGAGGGTTGTGTGCTCTTTTGTCTTGTGTCTTTTAAGCGCATCCTTTTCTCTTTCATTCCTACCGAAACCAGAGTTGTGTGGTTCTGGCTAGCTGTTGTTGTGTTTCAAATCTGTGTCGTTGTCCCTCACATATTGCAACACACAGATCGTAAAAAAAGCCATCACAAGGCTTGCAAAAGAAGCGCCAGCTAGTCTCTCTCCATTTGTGCTCTGTTCAATCCCCACATTTCCAACTTCGGTGCTGCTGCTCACCCGGGTCTGTGTGAGTTCGTTCATTTCAATCATCATCATCATTACCAGCACCACCAACACTCTCCCGTGCTCTCCTTTCTGTTTGTTTTCAGACTCCTCTCTCGATATACTACCAACCTACAAGAATATTCTACTACTGCAACTCCAACATCTGATGGACTTCTTTAAGAACACCCTCGACTTACTCAAGCGAGATGATAACAGGTCGCTGTTGTTTGCATCGGGTCGGCTCACCTCTTCCTTCTCACCGACATCCTCTCATAAAAGTTCCTCTCCAGGCGTGATGAGCACTGGGAGTGATAGAGGAGGCACAGAATACTCTCTATCGACCAATCTACAACAACCACTGCAGCATCAACAGCAACCACCTCCTGTCAATGCTTCTCCTGCTGCCATCACCACCTCCACGAATGGAAGTGTCAATCATCAGAACGGTAACCTTTCGTCAACAACGACAACCATATTACAACAACAACCACAAACACCAATCAATGGTAAAAGTGGTGTTGTTGGAAATATGAACATGTCACCTCCACAAGGCACAAACGTCATTGTAAATAATAATTTAACAACAAATGGTTCATCAACGCCCCATCAAGTTGTAGCTGCTCTTCACACAGTCAACTCCTCTTCAACTAATATCTCAAATGGTTCAAATCCCAATTCACCAATTGGTCCCTTCCCTAATACAAGTGAACAGGAATTACTCAAATTGCTAGAAAAACAACGTCAATGTAAGTATATTGAGATCAACGAACATCCTTATCCACAACTAATACCTTATTTGGCAATGTACTTTCTTTGTCGTGCATTCTAACTTGTAATGCAAACAACAGTACGCAAAAAGAGGCCACCTCAACAACCACAACAACAGCCAATGACTTCTTCCATTCTTCCCACCACTAATGTACCTATGTCTAGTTCCACTCCTTTTCCATCTGTTAGTCAGAATGCTTCAACAAATATTAAGCCTGTGACAGCTGCCAATCCTGCCGTGAAAAGAAAGATTGGAGGCGGAGGTATGATCCAATCCGTCTCAATGCCAAGTAATCCACCTGGAATACCAGCAACCAAACCTCCTCCAAAGAAGATTAAAACTACAGACACACGTTGAGAAGAGTTTTGTGACGTGTAATTCTATTCAGTATTATTTAATAGGCTGACAACATGTTAAATGAATGAGTCAGGCACGGGCATGCCTGTTTAGGAGGCATGAACAGAAAAACCGTCCGAGTTGAAATTTGAATATGGTTTTCTCTAGGCCTCACCCAGATGACACTGTGATCACAGAGATGACAGATGAAACTATATCTGACAATGCTGATAATGACTCGAGTGTTGTTGTGATTGCTCATGAACAACTGGCTGCCTTTTCAAATCACACAAGAATTAAAGAGTGAGATTTTTAGTTAGTTGATGAGCACAGGTCAGGCAAATCATCTAGAAAGAAGGCAATTTTGAAGAAGTCCTTTCGCTTGCTCTTTTCAATAAGAAATATTTTGAAGATAAAATGCACCATTTGATCAATATTTAATCTGTTGTTAACTTCTTGAATTGCAGTAAACCAACACCTCAATTTTAAAGGATTACAACAAAAATTCACTCCTCAATTCGCTTTCCAAGTTCACTCTCCACAACTAAAAATAAAAAGAAAAAATTTGCAAGAATTCTACTGTTGCGATCGAAGAAGAAGGAACGCATTGACACCTCTCTCTTATTGATATTTATAAAACCATCATCATCACCACACAACAAATGAGATCCTCCATGATGAACGCCGTCGGAAAAGAATCTGTCTTGTTACTCGAACATATTTTCAAATCCGATCATGGGAAACAATTAGTTCTTCAGGTCCGTAAAGGAGATTTGACGATGGAAAAGGTCGACGCCATTGTGAATGCTGCCAATGGTCGTCTTCAACACATGTCCGGTCTAGCAGGAGCCATTGTCAAGAATGGAGGTCAATCGATTCAAATCGAGTCCAATAAGATCATTAAACAGTTGGGTAGAGAGTTGGAGAATGGTGAAGTGGTTGAAACCACGAATGGTGATTTGCCATGTAAAATAATTTTCCATGCAGTTGGTCCTATTTGGTCAAGTTTTAAGAGTAAATCATCTCCTGTAGGTACTGAACAAGAGGATTTTGAGTTGAGTATGTGTGTGGAAGCTTCTTTGACAAAAGCGATTGAAAAAGGATTCAGTTCTTTAAGTATTCCAGCAATTTCGAGTGGAATATTTGGATATCCAAAAGATCGATGTGCCAAAGTGTTGTTCAACACAGTAGAGCAGTTCTTTAAGGAAAATAAGGATAAGATTCCAATGGATCGATTAGAAGTTCGATTTACAAATTTTGATGATGAAACTTGTAATATTTTCTCGAACGAATTCAAGAGTCGATATTAAGATTTCGATTCTGGTGACAACATGTTCTTCATCAAAAGGATTTATATAATAATATATAATTCATGCATGTCAATTTATAATAACCTTTCATATTAACATCAAACTTGGTATTCCTTTGTCACAATTTTCTTAGATCGAAAGAACTTTGCCACCCTCTGCTTTCATGAGACCATCAAAAATGATGCTTGTTCAAAAATAATACAATCCATAATTTAGAATATTCACAATTTTAGTGAATCTGTTATTGCATTCCTGTCGAACCATGTACTTTTCCATATTAATATTTACTTAAAAAGTGGTGTGACCAACAAAAAAACATTTCACACTGATTTCTTACTGTAGAATGCAGCGAGGAGGTTCCGATCATGATCCTAGTATCCACATAAAAAACGCCAATCAGCCTTGGTACACCTATGAAGGTGAATCTCAACTTGCCTCTCGGGATGAAGAGTTTGATAGAATGGTGAAGGACGACAATTATGATGTTGAGAATTATCATCTTAATCACCAAGGAGACTACACGATTATTTTCAAGCACAAACAAGGAGGGCAGAGTCACGTCTTTACAAATATTTCTCCAGAAAAGGTTGAAAATTCAAGAATTAAGGATCTTATCGGTCATGTTGTCTATAAACAAAGCAATCAATAAAACTCGAAAACAGCATGACATGCAAATAATGGAAAACTTTTCAAGGTAGTGGTTTGAGATTTCGTGATAAATATATTATGCATGTCGCTTACATCGTTTTTCCTTAGATAGAGAAGATTATTTTGTAATAGATCGTATAGTGAATGCAAAGGCACAAGTGAGTGGAGGCAATGATGAAAACCATGTGTAGTGACCAAGGAATGGAGAAAATGACACTACGACAACATTGATAAATAAAAGGCCAGAAAATATCATAAACCACAACAATATTTCTGCATCTGATCCAGGAAATGCTCTTCCTCTACTACCATCTCTAACTTTCTTAATCATGTAATGCATAAATGTGAAAAATCCAATGAGGAAAAATAAGGCAAATGGAATAGCTGCATACATGAGATAAAAGCCATTTTCCATAAATTCCAAACCAAATCCTAACATGATCACAAACGATTCAACAAGAAACACTAGAAAATTCACTCCACTAATATACCGCAAGTTGCGAGGAAATTCGTGTCTGTCGTTTTTAAATGTGCGAGCACATAAAATGCAACTTCCGATAGGAACAGCAAAAATAGCAACTAAAATATAGAGATAAGGAACAATTAAAACATAAAACCAAGATATGGCGTAAGTTCTTGACACCATTCCATTAGGGAGAATTTTTTCAGTGAATGGCAGAAGTAAATTAATAAATGTCAATGCTGCAACAATTAAGAAAGAAGCAACCAATCCTTTCACCAAAACAGCAGCCACCCAAAATCCTTCACGAAATTCCCTTAAACAATCCAGGAATGTGAAAAACGTAGTCATTAAAAAAGCTACCGCAAAAACGAACCACAATGGAATGAAGGAAAATACTTGCCACCGTACACCAATGGCATTAAACAACAGTGGATCGACTGCATCAGTAATACCAGTCATGATGAAAAACAGCAAAAAGCCAGCATACAGTAAGGAAGCACTAGTTATGATAAAGGATTTTGTGTTTGATCTTAATTTGTTGTGATACTTCTCTTTTCTGAATTGGTCGCAATTATTTGAGATATTCAATAAATTCTTCATCATACTTACATCTGTCTGATTCGTTTTTCTCTAGCAATTCGTTTTCGCTCCTTGTATTGCTTTTTTCCATGTTTGATATGTAAAGCTCTCAAAGTTCCTAATGACAGAATTTTATAAAACACCTAGTTCAATCAATTACATACCAATACTAACAATCTTATTATCGTTATCGAATGTCACATAATCTTCAACTAGAGGTTTTTTTGGTGGAGGAGGAATTGGTTCTCCGTAAACTTTCATCTGTGACATTCCATCTATATCACTGTTATTAAATTGCAATTAAAACTTACATATCCAATTCGTTGTCTCTCGCTTACATAGTCTAAAAGTGGTCGCAGGCGCAGGCGTCAATGCAATTATGTCATTTCGATAATTATTATTTCACTTACAATCAATCTGTTCACTATAAATTTTCTTAAATAATTCTACACAATTTTCATACCACAATAAATCGTGTTTAGAAGCATGGTACCAATCGTGACTCACCAATGACGAGGCACTTAATGACCCTTTGTCTAAATATTTGAAAATTTCAACAAGTACTTCCAAAGGAATGTTTCTCCATGTATACTTGATGGCAAACCCCGAGAGGGCATTATTCGGAAGAGTTTGTAATGCTGTTGTTGTTGATGTGGAAGGTGTTGGTTGTTGGATTGGAATTGACACGAAATCTTTTTTGTTTGGATCATCATTGTTGTCGGAGCAAGATCCATTATTGTTATTATTCGAAACATGATCATCGGAATGAATGGAAATAATCACATGGTGGTGCGCGGACGTAGATACTTCCTCCAAAGATGAAGAAGGCATTGGTTGCTGGCTCATGGATTAAGGAGGGAATGGATCTCTTGCAGGAGATGTCAAATTGAATTTAATTCTGCAATCAACTATTACCTATAAAACTCGAGAGTATTTTTTTGTTTTGAAGTGGAACTGAACTTTTTCATGAGAACAAGGAACAAGAGAAGAATGAACAGTGTTCATGACGATCGTTTGTTGTGTTGTGAATTGGTAGAGGCTAAGAACAACTCTGTCCTAAATATTACATGGACCTTAATGTAATAAGTTTCAAACTACCAAGCAATCCAACAAGATCTCTGAATGCATTGGCAACCTGTGATTGGGAAGATCGGAAAATGTGTATGTCCGGGAGTCTTGTTCTCTGGTCGGAATTCGGTATCATCAAGAAGAAATCATTATGGAATCAACCAGGAATGATGAAAATACTGAATCATACAAAAACCCTTATTAAAATGATTCGGAATCAAGGCTTGATTCAAAAATCTTTGCAATCAACTCGCTGCTCATCAACTCAAACCTTGATGCCTCTTCTTGCAAAAATTTTTTGTTCCTGCACCAACTGCCGCTAAATTGTTCGTTCACCAACAATATTTTTTAATATCAAAAAAAACCAATCAAACAAAGGAAGAGGTATAGATTTATTCTTCATCATCATCAACTCTAATTTCCAATAACAGAAGAAGCCTCCGAGCGGATCTTTCATCATCAACGACTAGACAACGGAAACCATACACGCAAATCATCATCATTAAATCATTCTTTAAAGCCAAATTCATTATCATCATCCGAACCCGAACGCCATCATCAATGCCCTCAATACCATCAACATCAACACTGATGTTGATTCCTTCGCTAGAACAAACCCATAGGAATACTTTTTTGCACAAAGTCCAAAATGATCGCGCAGATGAAAAATGTAAGTAATCTTCCAGTTGTGGATCACACTCACTTTTCACAATTTTTATCCTAGTGGCCCAATATTTTGTGTTACAAGCAAAGAAACATCCTTCGTTGGCTCCTGTTGTCTTTGACGTGTGGCAAGAAAGTGTTTCATCATGCGTGTCTTCGCCAGGCCGATTATATGAACTTTATGCATTGGCGAAAAGTATAGTTGAAACAGCTTTGAAAGTTGGTGTTACAGCCTTAATTGAAAGCTTTGACACGAATTTCCATGCAATTGCTCTAAATCATCTTGAAACCCGAACGAAAGAGATTTCGAATGTAGTCATTGCTATTGATCGATACATTGCACAAGGAATGAAGCTTGTCAATTCATCCTCGATTCGACGACGTCAATTACCACAAATGACCAATCAAGTAACACCATCTTCAGTTCAAACACCTTCAACTTCTTCCACATCAATACCACCATCCTCAACTAACTTTGTGAAAACAGAACCTTCAAAACTCCCCAAACCAATTTCAGGTATGAATCAAACGACCAATAATGTCACTGCACTAAAGAGTGAAACCAAGCCAACGACAACACGACTCCTCTCCACTCCTCCATCTTCCTCACCAAAAACAGAAACACCTACCACCATACCGTCAAAAATCCATTCACCACCTCAAAAGTCAAACAACATGATGTCAAAGCCAGAGACAAGCCCAACTCAAACTACGACCGATAAGGCACAACCTCCAAAACGAAAGAAAATGTTCCTGAAGGAGCATAAGAACGCCTTGATTGATTGGTTCAATCAAAATCCTCAATATGCAACAGAATCGTTTTTTGGCGATGACACACTTATTCACAAATTCATTTCAGAGAACCAAAAGAGATTTACTGTACCATTAACTGCTCAGACATTGAAGAATAATAAGGAGAGCCCACACTTTAAAACATTTTTCCAAGCTAAATATCTCGGGGAACGATTGGTCAAACAAGAACCAAAAAATCCTGCTCAAAAACGATTGCATGAAGGTGGAAATTTCAATTTTGAACAGCAAAAACGAAAAAAGTAAACAATAATTAATTTATTCAAGTGACATCTGCTGAGTGTCATTTTCAAATAAATATGGTAGGTTCATGTGAAAAATTTGTATTAAAAATTAATTTGTATTTTGTCGGCTGGTCTCATTTAGAACCTGTCTTTTGGAATATCCAAAAATTCTTTCACGTTATAATATAATAACTTGTCCTTTTGTTCTTGAGAGAGTGTAGATGATTCTTCCACAAGTTTTCCTGGATGATGTTCGCCAAGAGGGAAAGGATAGTCACTTCCCAACATAACTCGATCATCTCCAAAAACTTTAACAAGCAAATTAAGAGCATCTTGATCGTGAGTGATTGTATCAGCCCATATTCTTCCCAAGAATTGTCTTGGATTTACCTTACAATCGACTTGACACAAATCTGGTCTCACATTAAAGCCATGTTCAATTCGTCCAACTGTGTACGGGAAAGAACCTGCGCCATGACTGAAACAAACTTTTAGATTTGGAAGTCTCTCTAAAACACCGCCAAATATTAAACTGCACAAAGCGAGAGTAGTTTCAGCTGGCATACCTACGAGCCATGGTAACCAGTACTTCTTCATCAACTCGGAACCGATCATTTGCCATGGGTGAATCATGATTGGACAGTTTAATTCAGCTGCAGTTTCAAAAATAGGGAACAAGGAAGGATCATCCAAACAATAATTGTTGATATGAGATCCAATTTGAATCTATAAATGTCAATAAATTTGTGTCACATTATGAAATGGTCCAATATAAATGTCATCGTTATATGTTGTATGATATTAATCATAGTATTGGTGACAAAATAATTGCAGTCATAAATTATACAATAATAATAATATGTTGATCACAGAATTATTCCTCATAAATACTTACTCCTGACAAATGTAATTCTTCCACACATCGTCTAATTTCTTTACAAGCCAACTCTGGAGCTTGCATTGGAATTGTACCCAATCCCAAAAAGTAGTCTTCATACTTGCTACACACATGAGCAATATCATCATTCAAATAAATAGAAGTTTTTAAAGCATCATTTGGTTTTGCCCAATAATTAAACATGACTGGCACCGTACTCAGCACTTGCGCAGTAACACCCGTTTTCTTCATATCTTCCAACCGAGCCTCCATGTCCCAACAATTTTGTTCAACCGCTCTAAAAAATTGACCATCTTTCATCATATTGGCTTTACCTTTATTCACCGGATCATGTTCCAAAGTAACAAATCCACCATATCCGAACTCTTCCTTCCAATCGGGCAGATAGGAAGGTAAATAATGCACGTGCATATCAATTTTCTTTCCGTTCGAAGCTGGCATGATGAAATTTCAATGTTGAAAATTTTTTTTGTGGTTTGAATTATTGTTGTGGTGGTGGTGATTAAAAAGGTCTGGACTACTTTCACTATTACGAGAAGATCCTGATGAGACGAGAATTCGAATTTGTATGTACTGTACCATGATGTTATAAGATCAATAAGATTCAAAGGAGATGATGAAAAGCACAGTTTCTTTTGAAATGAGGATTGAATGAGTTTTTTCAAATTTCTCTTGAATAGAACCTTTCCAAATGTTCTCAATTGGACAGAGGTGAAACAGATCACCATGAGAATCATTCGTTCATGAACGGAGCTTCTCAATCCTCTCTTGTAGCTTGAAATTCATCACATCCTAATAGTGTACCTTCTGGGATGCGTGAGGATTAAATCTTTCGAAGAAGACGAACGCACAAAAAGTCTTTCTATTCTCCTTTAAAACTCTACACAAAAAATGCCCACCATTAATGCTTCTTCCTCTTTTTCATCATCAACATCATCATCGGAAGAGCTGTTTCGTTTCTCGATTGATCGGGGTGGTACTTTTACAGATATTTATGCAGGTAGGATCGTTTTGATGTGTGTGAATTTTGTCAGGGATACAATGAATTTTGAAATTTGTGTCAATGATGATCATCATTAGAGGTACCAAGAACTCCACATAATAATTTTCAACCCTTCTTTGTGATGAAGTTGTTGAGCGAGGATCCTCAGCATTACGAGGATGCTCCAAGAGAAGGTACGATAAGATTTCAATAATTATTTTTCTAAATATAGAGATTACGGAAATGATTGTCAAAAATTGTTTTTATTAACATCGCAATGTTGTTAGGAATTAAAAGAATTATGAATAAGGTTCTTGGATTAAACATGAAAGATGCAAAAGAAATTGACATTGATAAAATTGAGTACATTCGAATGGGTACTACGGTTGCAACAAATGCATTGTTGGAAAGAAAAGGTTCAAAATGTGCTCTCATTACAACAAAAGGATTTCGTGACTTGCTAAAAATTGGCAATCAGTCAAGATCTAAAATTTTCGATTTAGTCATCCAGAAACCAGAGCTTCTTTATGATCGAATTATTGAAGTTGACGAGAGAGTTTGCCTTACCGAACAGGTCTATGGATCCTTCAAAAAATTCCAAGCTCCTGAACATGATGGATCCTTAATATCTGAAGAGGAATGGAAATCTCAAAAGCTGAAACATGGAATTTCCGGAGAGGAGGTCTATATCAGAAAAACAGTTGACAAGGAGTTTGTATTCAATGCATGCAAGGAACTTCATGAAAGTGGATTTAATAGTATTGCAGTTGTGTTGTTGCATTCCTATACATATCCTGAACATGAATTGGAAATTGCCGCTCTTGCAAAAGAGGCTGGAATTGAATACATTTCTTTGTCACATCAAGTAATGCCCATGATACGAGCTGTTCCAAGAGGACAAACTGCATGTGTAGATGCTTATTTGAGCCCAATCATCAAGGAATATGTTAGAAAGTTTTGTGCAGGTTTTTCTGATTATGATAAGGTATGTCTGTCGCAAAAAACAGTCTTTATTGAGTTTTGTATTTTCACAATTTCGAAAGTTATTGAAACGTGTCACATTTATGCAGTCCAATGGAGGTTTAACTCCAGCAGCTAATTTCAAAGGATGCAACTCCATTTTGAGCGGTCCTGCAGGAGGTGTAGTGGGCTACGCCCAAACATCTTTCAATCCTGAAGAAGGCACTCCAGTGATTGGCATTGACATTGGAGGAACAAGCACAGATGTGAGTAGATTTGGCGGAACATTTGATCATGTTTTCGAGACGGAAACAGCAGGTGTCACTATTCAAGCACCTCAATTAGATATTACAACAGTTGCTGCCGGTGGAGGAAGTCGATTGTTTTTCACCAAGTATGTATTTAACAGTTTTTCTAATGGTTGCGATACATCAATTTTTAACAAATAGGAGTGGAGTGTTCCAAGTAGGTCCAGAATCTGTAGGTGCAAATCCAGGTCCTGTATGCTATCGAAAGCAAACGAATCTTCCTAAAAAACGTCTCGCCATAACAGACGCTAATTTATTCTTGGGAAGATTGATGCCTGAATTTTTCCCCAAAATTTTTGGTCCTTCAGAGAATGAACCACTTGATTATGAAGGTACGTTCATGTGTTGAGTAATATTGTAAATGACATGGAAAACCCCTCACAATTATTTTCACACCAACTCTCAAAAAGCCACGAAGAGAGCATTTGAAGAGTTAACCAATGAGGTGAATGAATTTGAGCTTAAAAGAAATGGAGACAAGGCCCAATTAAAGAGTCCTGAAGAGGTGGCCTATGGTTTTATTCAAGTTGCTAATGAATCCATGTCTCGTCCCATTCGATCCATTACGGTTGCGAAAGGTTACGACACGAGAGATCATATTCTTTGCTCCTTTGGAGGTGCGGGAGCTCAACATTGTCAAGCCATTGCTCGAAATTTGGGAATGAAGAAAGTATTTATTCCAAGACAATCTGGTATTTTGGTAAGTGATTGAAATGTTCTCTATTCATGGAATTGTTTTTTTAACAAGAATTTCTTTGACATTCACACGTCATGCTTGTAGAGTGCCTATGGACTTGGACTTGCAGATGTTGTTTTTGATGAGCAAGAACCGTGTGCAAAAGCATATGAAACAGAAAACTTCTCATATTTTGCAAAACGTTTGGACGATCTCAGACTCAAAGTGGTTGAAAATTTAAAACGTTCTGGATTTGACGATTCCAATATCAAGACGACTTCTTATCTCAATATGAAATACAAAGGTACGGACTATTCCATTATGACCACTGTTCCAGAAAAGTTAAAAAAGGATCACAATGGATTGGATGGAGATTATCTTGCAGAGTTCGAAAAGTCCTACAAGAGAGAATATGGATTTATTATCGCTGGTAGGTCTGTCATTGTCGATGACATTCGAGTGGTTGGAATTGGATCAACACCTTCCATCAGCAAAATCGAAATTTCACAATCCACACAAAAACCTCAACCCATAACATTTACAAAAACTTACTTTGAAGAAGGATGGACTGAAACAGCAGTCTATAATTTAGAACATTTGGGAGCAGGAGATGAGATTCAAGGTCCTGCCATCATTATCCATGAAACGACAACTATTTTAGTGGAACCTCAAGGAACAGCTAGCATTACAAAATATGGAGATGCTGAAATCACTTTCTCTGAAGTACGAATTCAACAAGTGGATTTCAGTGAAATGGTTAAAGTTGATGCTGTGAGATTAAGTATTTTCAATCATCGATTTATGAGTATTGCAGAACAAATGGGACGATCACTTCAAAGGACTTCCATCTCTACCAATATTAAGGAACGATTGGATTTTTCGTGTGCCTTATTTTCTCCAAACGGAGATTTGATCGCCAATGCTCCTCACTTGCCTGTTCATCTTGGATCTATGAGTGAGGCAGTAAAATTCCAAATCAAACATCTTGGAGACTCGTGGAAAGAAGGACAAGTCATTATGGCAAACCATCCTTGTGCAGGTGGTACACATTTGCCTGATATTACAGTCATTACGCCAGTGTATTCGAATGGAAGAGTTGTTTTTTATGTTGCAAATAGAGGTCATCATGCTGATATTGGAAGTATTAGTCCAGGTAAGTGTCACTCATGTCACCATTCAAGATTACATGGTTTGTTCATGACGCCCATGTCTTGAAGGTTCAATGCCACCTTTTAGTAGACTCCTTGCCGAGGAAGGAATGGCCATTATTTCTCTTAAAATTGTTGAAGATGGTATCTTCCAAGAACAACGAATTACTGAACAATTAAAAAAAGCAGGAGCAAGATGTATTAAAGACAATATTGCAGATCTCAAAGCTCAAATAGCTGCCAATACTAAAGGTATTTCTCTGTTACAAGATTTGATCAATGAGTATTCATTAGAAGTTGTACAGAGCTACATGCAACATGTTCAAGACAATGCTGAACTTGCTGTGAGAGAAATGCTTCAACAAGTATTTGATGGTCATGCTAAAAGTCCAAATGATGAATTCATTCATGTTCTTTCTGAAGACTACATGGATGATGGATCTGTAATCAAGTTGAATTTGACCATTCGTAATCAAAGACATGAACAATTTAATACAAGTTCGAGAAAGCCAGTGGCAGAATTTGATTTTACTGGAACCTCAGAAATGGTTTTGGGTAATATTAATGCTCCAAAAGCAATTACCACAAGTGCCATTCTGTACAGCTTGAGATGTCTCGTCAAACAAGAGATTCCTCTCAATCAGGGATGTCTCGAACCAATTACGATCAAGATTGAAAAACACTCACTTCTTGACATTGGTGAAGATGGAATTGTTGGAGTGGTGGCTGGTAATGTGTTGACCTCTCAGAGAATTACTGATATTATTCTTAAAGCATTCTCTGCTGCTGCCTGCAGTCAAGGTTGTATGAATAATTTCACATTTGGAAATCAAACATTTGGATATTATGAGACCATTGCGGGAGGAGCTGGTGCTGGACCCTATTGGCATGGTGCCTCAGGAGTTCACACTCACATGACAAATACTCGTATTACTGATGTAGAAATTTTGGAAAGAAGATATCCTCTCGTTATTAAACAGTTCAGTTTGAGACCCAATACAGGAGGAGATGGCAAATATAGAGGAGGAGATGGTGTGAATCGAGAGTTTGAGTTTTTGGAACCTCTTCGTGTTGGAATTTTATCTGAAAGAAGAGTCTTTTCTCCATGTGGGTTGTGTGGAGGTGGAAATGGTGCCAAAGGAAAGAACATTCTTGTCACAAAATCGGGTTTAGTTCACAATTTGGGAGGAAAGAATTCATTCGATGTTCAGCCTGGAGATATTGTGTTAATTCAAACACCTGGTGGTGGCGGTTTTGGTAATCAAGATGAGCAGCAATAAGGCACCTGATGATTGAAGAAATTTCTTATTAAATTAATTTATTATGTGTCGTTAGTCATTGTGAAATAATTCATGCACTTTGTCTCCAAATGATCATTGCATGCAAAACCTTGAGTTCAACTAATCGTTGCAATTTTCATGAACTCCCTTCTGTGCATCTTTATCCGAATTTCAGCTTGTTTTTTTAGAACAATCCTTGAGTTTCGTGATAAATTTTTACTCTGTGAACATCCTTTTCTGTCAACCGCTTGTTTCTTCCCTTGCATTTTCCTCGTCCTTGTTTGAGTGGTTTATTCTTATTTTCTCGAATGATTTTTTCAATTCTTGCCTGTCGTCGTTGCTCCATTTTTCGCTTTTCAATTTTATTTTCCTCTTCCATATCTGCTTTAATTTGTCGTTCAATTTCTTTGATTTCTTGAAGCTCTTTCTTCTTTTCCATTTGTTCTTCGTAGGTTTCCTTCGCTCTTGTCTTTTTTACCGAGAATCGGTCTTTTGGTTGTTTCCACACCTTTCCCGATTTATAAACTGTTTTCGATACTTGAACATAGGTTCCTGGAGTGAATTTTGGTTTTTGAGCTGTTGTTGCTGTTTCCGATGATGATGAAGAGTCCTTGTCGTTGTTGCTCGTCGATGCGTTGGTGTTTTTCTGTTCACTCATTTTTTTGAATGTTTGAATTAAATTAAAAAAATTGAAAAAGTTTATGTTGGTATTTAAGAGTGGTGTTCAAAGAGTGCACTCGTGTGATGATCAATAATCCACTAGCAGATCGTGTAAAAATTGCTTTCGAGCTTGATTCAAAACTTTGGTCTTTTTGGTGGCACTTTGAACGCCTCCTGCCTTCTTTCTCTTTTTGACATTTTTCTCTGCTTCTTCAAGGTTGGCTTTTGCCTCTCTATTCAAAATGGACTTTTCAAACTTCTTCTCCTTCTTTTTCAACTTTTGAATTTCAGGCTTCTTTTCTTCTTTATCGACAACTTCAGTTAGTGACATGTCAAACATTCCAATTGCATTATAAAATCGAACGTTTTCCAATGAACAACTTGCCAAATATTTGGCGTCTCTAGAAATACTCATGTCGATAATTGGCTCATTCGTTTGATCGGTTAATCGATTACTCAATTTTGATTTTTTGGTATCCAATGAATAAATAATTCCATCATCTGTTGCATAGGTCAACATTCCATCTCTCACTTGAATCATACTTGATATTGAGGTTGATAACGATTTGATATTTTTCTTTGGCTGGAACAATTTGTCAGTATCAAATTCATAAATCACTCCAGAAGCTCCAGCAGCATATAATAATTGTCCATCTTGCATTGTTGTCAAGCTCACTAAATCATCATTCAATCCCTCCGTCACTGCTACTCCACTAGGTTTACTCTTTTTCATATCAACCACTGAAATACATCCATCTGCAGCGGCCGAATAAAGCAATCCAGTTTCAGGAGCATAATCAAAACAACTTATATAATCACCATGTTCATTATAGGATTTAATGGCCTTTCTTTGACGAACATCCCAAATTCGAACACAACCTTCATCATCTCCTGTAGCGATCCGATCATCATCAATGACAATGAGAGTATTTATAGGTGAGGTATGAGCATCCTTAATGCAATATTTGAGGGCACCTTTTTTGATATCCGTTACAGCAAGTTTCATATCGGAACCTGCTGAAAACATGAGTTTACCATCATCGGAGAAGAAGAGTTTACGGCAAGCTTCGGAATGATGATTAAATGTAGCCACGCATGTGTTTTCTATATCTATGGAATATTTGTAACTGTCGTGAGATGATTAAATTCATTCGGTTTCATAAATTTCAATGATTCGGAAACCATTCGTTATTGCAAAATCATCAAAAGAGTGGTGTATAAGTAATTATCAAAATTAATTGGTCATTCACTAAGATTGATTCACGTGCACAACAGGAATATTTGATATTTGGGACTTACATTTTAGCCTCTCCTGTTACCAATCCCATGGTTATCAAATCCAATTTCGGATGAAAATCAACTGAAAAAACAGATTCCGATTCACTGATTGGTTTTGGAACATAAATTTTTTGATTCTTCTCATCGTTCTTGACAATGAAATATTGTGGAAGAGAGTAATCAATATCATCCACTGATTCTGGGAGATCCTCTTCTTTAATCATTTTTTTTGTTGAATATAGAAACAACATTTCATGAAGAAGGACATGCATCAAACAAAAACAATGGATCGAACATGTATCACTCCAAATGATCAATCAACATGACCAATTTATATTAGATGAATGAGCTTAAGCCAACGAAGAATAAATAGATGTGAGTGTTGGTTTACACTTCCAGTATTTGCAAGAAGTGTTGTTGAAAGAAAAAATATGATTTCCTCACATCAAGAAAAAGCTGGGTTCTTGTTGGTCACTGTCGAAGAAGAGAGCACCACCACCAGCAGTAGTTTTTCATCTCGTGGTCGTGATGGTCCTCCTTCAAACACTTTCCATCATCACCACTCTCCAACGATCCATATTGAAGAACATCATTATGAGAATAAGCCTCTTCTTGTGGATGAATACAAACACCATGTTCATCATGATCTTCGCTCATCAAAGAGCATTCGGGTCGAATTGACCACTCATAAAACCAATAAGAGACAATACGCGGTTGATGATCAAGTTGCTTCATCGCATCATCATCACAAGCATGCTACAACTTCATCAGTGCCAATAATGAAAATCCATGTCCGTGATGAGGATCCAACCACAACCCGAGAAGCCTCATCATCATCCGCAAGAGTAAGATCCACTCTCGGAAAGAGAAATCTAACGGAATTTAAAGGGGACCAACACCATGAGCAGCATAAAGATCAAGTGGAGGTGGTGGATGAGAACCATAGGGTTGAGAACTACGATGATGATCATACACCATCATCATCATCATCGCCACGTATTGCGTTTTATGAAATTTCTTCCTCTTCCCTTTGGCAATCCAATCTCAATCATCCAGAGGAGCAACCCAATCACAATGTGTTTGAGGGTGGACCACCACCTCACGAAATAGCACAGCATGAACATGAGGAACAACCACCTATTGCTCAACAAGAGAATGTATTTCAACAAGTCATTTCTCAACAACAACCACACTTTTACCCACCACCAATTGTGGTTGGATATGGAAATAATGGCACCTTGTACGTACAGAGCCAAAACACTGGAAGATTCATTCCAGCCATTGTATCACCCAAGAAAAAGAAACCAAAAACCAAACATCCCATCAATGCCGAGCTTATAATCACGAAAACTAATGTAGTAAGAATTAGAAAGAAGAAAGGACAGACTGTTGTGAATTGTGATGTTTATGTTGGGAATCGATGTTTTCATGGTGGATGGAGGTTACAAGAATCCAAATGGGCAAATCCTTTTGAAAAACTTCCCAAACCTGAAAGCTTGGAAAAGTATCGAGAGTACATCCTGAGTCAACCCAAGTTGAAACAAGACTTGATTGAATTGAAGGGTAAAACTCTTGGATGTTTTTGTGAGAGGCATGAAAGACCCTGTCATGCAGATGTATTGTGTGAATTAGTTGAGGAACTCTATCCCTAAGTTTGTATATAATTTGAGGCGCCACACCACCTTATGTTGGAGTGTGTAAATGTTGATCCATGATGAACGTGGTTGGTTGGCTCTGAGGACAATCATGCAAGTTCATTGTACAGGTCACACCTTTTTGAAAGTTCGTGAAAAGATGAACTTTGAAACCTTAAGCGCAGTCAAAACCATTAAAAAATGTCTGAAAATTGGTTTGACACCAATCTTGATGTTTGGATTGAAGCAATCGAAGATCATACCTTCAAGTAAGTTGTTCAGCAAGTTGGCATGTTGAAGATTGTAACGACAAGATACTTCATCAAGGACCCGTATGGTTGCTTTGTCAAGAGACCAAATATGTGCCATTATTAGCGACCATGAATATTTCACTTCGGAAGAGAATGAACAACTGAAACAATCGGTCGGAATGGATTTGATGATGAGTTTTGATGTTGAACGCAAGAACAGTATTTTGCAAGAATTGGAAAAGTCGGTCAACCATGAAATGCAACAATTAATGAACAAGAACGGATGCAACACCGAAGGATGTTTCATTAAATTATCATGTCGATCTCCAAAAGATGCATTCGCAGTTTGTGAAAAGATGCAAACTATCTTTGCAGGCAGGATTGGTCAGTTCATTCAAGAGAATGGAAGAAAGCCTTCAGAAAATGAGAGATTAATTGCAGTGAATGAAGCTTTTATTCAATCCATGAAAGTGACTAGTTTTGCTGAGGAATATCACTATTTTAAAAAGTCAGCTCGAGTGTTGGAAGATTTCATGCTCTACTTGATTCGATCTAAATCTCATTCAAATCTCGATCCTATTCAAATCATTATAAGAGAATGGGTGGAAATTCCCATTCAACATGAATTTCGATCTTTTGTGAAAAACGGAAAGCTTACAGCGATATCTCAATATTTTGATACTTGTTATTTTCCAGAGCTCGTTCTACATGCATCAGAAATTAAGGAAAAATTAATTGATTTTTTTAACACTCACATAGGATCATCCATTCCAATGAAGGATTACATTTGTGACTTTGCCATTTCAAGCGATGGAAAAGTTTATGTTGTGGAATTGAATCCATTTTCTTCAACCACTGACGCATGTTTATTTAGTGTACGTAGGAATCGTGTGTGAAATTTTATACTCACTTGTTTGTGAAATTCATGTTCAATTGAAATTGACACTGTGCTAATGAATTCAAGTGGTCAAAGGACTCTTCTATTTTGAATGGCCTTAATGGAGTTAGCATTGAAATGAGAGTCAAGAAGAAAGAAGAAAAACATTTGAAGCATGAAATCCTTTCGGTATGGATTCCCTTTGTTTGTGGGCACTAAGAATGACTCACCTGTAAAGTATTAAGGATTTAATGCAATTCCCAAATTCCATTTAAATTAATGAACGATCATCGACGTCGCCCGAATTTGCCTTTTTTTCCAATAAAAAAATGCCAACTCATAGAAACAGTGGTAGCTCTTCCTCTCACCATCACTATTCCAATCGTCAAGGGAATACACGATACCAACATGTTTCGAAAGGAGGATATGCAGGAGGAGGTAGTGGAAGATTTTCCGACAAAAATACTGTTTCATCGTCATCCTCATCATCATATAAGAGAAAGTCTAATGACAATTCTAAATATAGCTACAATAGTCATCATCATACTGATAATTCTGACGATCACCACAAGAAAAGAAAACAAGAAAAGGCTCCTGTAAAATGTACTAGCGTTTCCCATGCTTTCCCGAGATGTAACGATAAAAAGATTGAATTGAGTGATTTAAAATCTCATCTCGAAGATTTTATTCCCGAAGAAGCACAATATGACTTGTTGGAGTGGATCCTGCAAGTGAGAGATGAATATTGCCCATTATTAAGCTATTCCGAAGTGAGTAGGAGTAAAAACACATTAATTGATGCCTATGCCGGTGTTGGTTGTGCATCTATAACATTCTCTAGAACAAGTGGATTTGATAACATTGTAGCTGTCGAAAGTAGCACTGAGAGATACAATGCACTCAAAAACAACGTCGTTGATGAATTTCAACTTGAAAAATATGTAGAATTTGTAAATGCCAATTTCTTGAACTGGATGAAAGAAAATTACAGTGATGTGAAATATTTCAAATCATGTATTTTCATTGATTTGAATTTATTTGCATTAGCATTGCCAACAAGTAGCGATTTGAGTTTCGAGTCTAGCTTGATGGAATTGCTCAAGGGACTGTTGGAAGATTTCTCGTGCCCACTTGTAGTATTACGAGTGAAGAATGCTGAGGAAAGAACAGTACTTGATGCTCTGAGTCACGTGAAAACAAGAAAGGTGATTCACAATAACAACCTTCAAGATGGTTATGACTACGTGGCAGTGCTTCCTCAACTTGCTGTTACAACAGCTCTCAACTCTGAGCAACAATTGACAAACAAGCATGGACTGCCCACTGTTTTTTCTCAAAAACAATTTCACTACGTGTGGCATCAATCTAAAGGAGACACCAAGAAGAGAACTGAACAAATTTTGTGCAAACAAATGTTAAGAAAATGTTATGGACAGCAGGCTATTGTCAAGGAACAGATCCAGAAATTTATTGAAACTTCTTCTAATGACCAAGAGATTTATGACAAATTAAATGATCTCTTCCAAAATAAGATATTTAAATCTAGAGAATATCTGAAAGAGAATCCAGTGAATGTTACCAAGATGAGTACAGATCGAAGTACTGATACTTCATACAGAACTAGTAATCGTTCTAACAAAATTAAGGAACTAATTCCAAAATCTTTGAAAGTCCGTAACATGCTTGATATTGGATGCTCTGAAGGATCAATTACGCAAGCTGTTGGACATGAACTTGGTTTAACAAAAGAAAACATTCATGGCTGTGACGTGAGAGACATTGGAAAAACTTACACCAACGATTTTACATTCCATCTCATTAGTGAACAATCCAATCATCTACCTTTCGCAAATAACTCATTTTCACTTGTGACAGCTCTCATGTCTTTTCATCATATCAAAAACGTAGAGGAAACTATCAAAGAGGTGTACAGAATTTTGGAGCCAGGAGGAGCTCTAATTATTCGAGAACACGACTGTTCCCCTCCTGAAACTTCACTCACCCTCGACATCATGCACGGATTATACTCACTGGTTTGGAGTTCTCCTCGAGAGATGCCCAATTTTTGTTCTGAATACTTTGCTGAATATCGATCTAGCGACGAGTGGACCGAGTTAATCACTGCTCCCATATTGGTTGACCAAAAAGACTCAGAAGGATCTTGTCAACAAACAGAGAAAAAACAATCAGGTTTCATTCTTGAGTATTGTGAAGATTTATCAACGTTTGACAACGCATTACCAAAACAACAACGTTTTGGCAGAAGAGATTATAAAGGAGGGGAACAAGACATCAAAAATCCTTTTAGGTCTTATCATGCGGTGTACATTAAGAGAAAGGATTGAGCAGCATGTAATAACATTCAAGTGATCTCTTCGAAAAATTTCCTTTGATATTCCCTGTTCACAACCATCATGTCCAAGCAAACAAAATGACCCAACATCCAACAGTGGAATTCAATGATCCTGTCTCATGCTTAAGGAGATGAAAGAGTGTCATAATGTTGTTGATGATGGTATGCTTCTGCTTTGAAATGCTGAACAAAATAATTTCAGTATCGTAGATATTTATGGTAGATATGATGCTAATGTTAGGGAGAGCTGTTACTTGACAGTTTCTGTTATTTCTTTTTACTGTCGTTAACTCGAAACGAGGAACTCAAAACTCTATCTACAAATAGATTCAACAGGAAATCTCAAAAAGCAACAATAAAACCCTCAACATTCAAGCATCATGGTGTGACAAGATCATGGTCATTGAGGAGGAGATTCAGAGTTGCAAAAATTTAGAGATCAACGACCTGTGTTTCCTGTCTTGCATATTGTTGAGACTTCCCAAGTATCGATCCTTGGCAATCCAAATTTCACAGAAAAAAGATATTAACAAGAGAGACCATGATCGAATTAATGATTTTCAGTAACTTAATGAGATTGTTGACAAAAGTGAAAGAATTTTCATTTGAAGTGATGATTGATGCGTCCATTCATGATCTCTTATCTAGAGGACTGAAGAGACAAGCTATGCGCTAAAATAGATTGCAATATATGGTTAATGCTTTTCTCGTATTAAGCGGGGTTTTCAAAACCTCCGCTGTCAGCAATCATTTGCGTAAAAAAATTTTGAGTAGCAAACAGATGCCTCTCATTCTTATTGATTTTGTACCATCATCACGCCACAATTCTTTCCAAGATCATTGCCTCCATCTGTTTGAAAAACTGAGTCAAAAGTTGGTGAAAGGAAGAGAACGAGTTCCAAGAGCCTTCTCTCGTGCATTTCAACTTGTTCACACCATCGATAAAATTGCACTTCCTTCTGTTTCGACGTTTGATGTGGCAACAGCTTTCGAATTTGACATGTATCTGAAACATCCGTCAGAAGTCAAGATTTCTTATCATCATGCTTGTATTATCATCAGTGACTCTGGAAATCAAAGAATGTTATTTTTTGACTTGATGTCAAAAAAGTTTATATTTTCTCTCAATATTGAATCGTGTCACTTCTGTGTTCAAGAAAATTACGATCAAATGGAACATGACGCACTTCTTTTGATTTCTTCCAAAATGTTTTTATGGAATTATTGTATGAAATGTGATTTACAATTTCTGTTACAAAATTCCAAATCAAAAGACAGCATTGATGATTCCAAACTTGTTGAAAAGAATTGTTTATGGAAATCTCAATCACTTTCGAATGTAACTGGAATTTGTGTGTCCAGAACCTATGCGTTCATTTCCGAACTTGTTTCAAAAACTATTTATGTGTTAAACTTGTCTTCTGGACTTGTCGTTCAAACCATTTCATTGGAAGGATCTCCATTCCGATCGGACGTGATTTTTGATAGTTCTTTATTCTATGTCATTGAACAGAAAGATGAAAAGAGTCGTGATTATCGAATCAAAATCTTTTTTCTCGAGAAGAATGACCTTCGTTCTCCACCGAAATGGAAAATTGTGAAAAGTTTTGGCGACATGAGAGAAGGAAAAGTGAATTCACCAAAAGGAATTTGTATTCTCGATAAGAGAGAGGGTTCTGAATTTCTTCTTTCATCCACGACGACAACAACAACACTCCAAAAAAATCGAATTCAAATTTTTCGATTTGGTCGTTGTGTCAAAAGTTTTACCACTGTGAAAGGTCTCTCTGGAATTTGTTTGAATGAATTCACGGGAGAGTTATTGGTGTGTCATACAAGAGAAGTTTCCATTTATAAGTGAGAGAAAGTGAACTCGAGTTCCACTTATCATCTTGAAATGAAATTGCTTTTGGAATTTTGAAAATGCACTTTGGAGAGTGAAATGAAAACTTTGAGTTGCAAACAATACTGATAAAGTAAAAAAAAACAAAATATGAACGATCTATTGTCATTGGATACTTCAGAGTCACTTTCTGAAGAGATTTCAAAGAATATCAATCATGAAAAGTCAAATGTCACTTCTCGAAAACTCTCTCTTTTTCATGAAAGAGATTATTACACTCTTCTTCCAAAATATCCAAGTGCTAAAGAAAAATCAAGTGGTGCAGGATATGCCATCAAATCCTCCAAACGATGGATCGAACATTCCACCTATGTCTATGCTCAAGAGAAAATTGATGGCTCTCAGTTGTCATTCATGCTGACAAATGTCAATGATGATGAAAATAAGGACCAAGCACTTTCCAATCAAGAAGAAAGAGGTCCAAGAATGAAATTAATTTATCGAACAAAAAAAGGTCCAATCTCCAATGACGTTTTCTTTGAAAATGCCATCAAAGGTATTACTGAAATTCAACATTTACTTTTCCCAAATTATATCTATCGAGGTGAAACCATTACTCGTTATAGACATTGTCGTGTCATGTATGGAATCATTCCTCCAAAATCTTTTGTCTTGTTTGATGTCCAGAATGATAAGGGAAATTATTTGCTGCCAGATGAAATTGAAATGGAAGCAAAACGATTGGGATTGATGTGTGCTCAAATTGTGTATCGTGGTTTGTTGGATTTTGAAAAGTTGAAATATTTGTGTAATAATACCAAATCTCAATTGGGTGGATATGCCATGATGGAAGGTTTGGTTGTGAAACAATATGTAGATCACACCACCATGACAGTTGACAGCTCTTTGAAAACAGATGAAATGGATGGTCTTGGTGACATTCAAATGGTCTCTTTCAAAATGGTTTCTAAACGTTACAAGGAAACAAAGAAAGCCAAACATCTCAAAGAAGAAAAAGATGTTGACACCAAATTGAAAACTATTGCTCAAAGTGTCTGCACTCCATCGAGATGGGAAAAAGCCATGATTCGTTATCTTGAAGAAGGTGGTGACATGAATCATATAGATTTGAGTGGTATTCTGTGTTTGGAAATTAAGAAGGATATCATTAAGGAAGAGAATGATTCCATTCAAAAGTTGTTGAAAGAGTGTGACATGGAATGTACAGATGGTGTGGTGGATATGATTTTGGAATTTGCAGTGGAAGGTGTCAAGGAATGGGCTAAACAATATGTCAAGGAAATTGCATCCACTTTCTTGAATGATTCGATCCTATCAACAGAAACAACCAATTCTGTTGTGGAATTGGCAACACCAATATTATTGGTGAATAAATGAGCGAATGGTTGTTGTTACATTTCAAACAGTTTGTGACGCTCAACTGATCATCAACAGCCAAATTAAATTCTCCTTCATTCTTCATTCTAGTTTTCTATTTGTTACTCAATGCCAATACAGCTTCCATAAAATCAAATACAACTTTCTCGTCAAATGCCACTCCATTCGGTAAGAAAGAACCAGTGAAGAAAGCTCGATTTCCACCTTTTGATGTTTTTACAAGAAGAATATTCTCATGTTTTCCATAAATACAAGCAGGAGTGACCTTCTTATTCATCACAGACACAGAACAAGAAGGATCATCGCTTGCAGATACGAGAAGAATTGGGCATAATAAATCATCACTTAAATGATGGCAACAACTAGAGGCATCGTAATAATCATTCTGAATATCTTGAACTTCTGGATTAATTTTGAGTGTGAAATTTGTGTCAAAATCTATGAAATTCTTTGAAGACATTAAAAAGTCGAGATTCAAAGTTGATGCTTGTGGTAGCTGTTGAAAGATGCTCCAATTGTTTTTCACAATTTGTTTGAGCTGTTTCAGAATTGTGTTGTGATAGATTGTCATGTGATTTGTCATGCAATTTTTGATGTCATATGGGTTTGAAATGGAAATGCACATGGAGAAGTAATTTGTTTTGGAAAGACCAGATATGGTGCTTAATAGTAAATTAGCACCAAAGCCCCATCCAACTCCAATCAATTGATCACCAATGAATTGAGAATTTGATACTTTGCCAATTGTGTATTTCTCTGCGAGTTGTTGAATGCAATACCTCAGAGCGTTTGCATCACCTAATAATTTGAAATTAGAGCCAGTGGTCAATGGGTAATTGTGAGATCTTCCTTCTCTGTTATAAATAATGACTCGATGAATAGAAAATCTAGTGGAGGCAGCAAGCCTTAAAGAGTTTCGTGCACCACATATGTGATCAATAAAGGAATCTAAATAGTAAGAATTTTCTCCCAGACATCCATCAATATCTGGCACCAATAGAAGGGTTGAAAATGTGCAATCAGAAGAGTTGGAGCTTGATTTCTGTAATACATCAAAATAATATGTTTGTCCATTACTAGAAATGGTCACTTTTTCATGCTTCCAACCTTCCTTCTCGTAGTAATGAGAAATGTTGTCACTTGTCAATTTTCCAAAGCCTAACAGCCTTGAAAATCTATTTCCTTTCACAACTCTAGCAAGCATTGTCTGTGCCATTCCAGAAAATCCGAAAAACATTGGATATCTGTAAAGTGACATTTCATTGAAAGCAGAAGGGCCAAAGAATATGGTTGACAAGGCCCAAGGAGTGTTTTCAATTTTCAATTTGGCTTCTTCCACAATTTTCTTCTTTTCTGAATCATCTTTGAAAGCTTGTAAATAATTATCACTCAATTTTGTGACTGCAGTTCCATTGAGTGAAGGAGAGAGTTTACAAATTTCACTCAACGGAATATGCTTTGTTTCGTTTTGATTTGTCTCATGATCATCTCCTTCTTTTTCATCATAATAGTCATCATCTTCTACACTTGACATCCTCATGACATGTGTTAAATTTCTTAATTTAGAACTCATATAAACTCTCACTTCATCAAACATTCCATTCACGTGTGCATAATAATAAATAAAAAGTAATAAACTCATCAAGAATGGAAAACTCATAAACATTTGTCGGAAATAAATTGTATAGGGTGAAGTATTCGCTGCAATAATTTGATCATAGATGGATTGAGTGGCTGTCGGAGCAACAAAAGTGTTTGTTGTTGTTGCTTGTTGATGGAACGAAGAAGAAGATGATGAAGCTTCTTCATCTAAAGACATTTTTTTTGTAAAGTATTGAGAAAAACAAACCAATTGAGAAACAATTGAGGAGAAGAAGAAGAACCCATCCAACAACCTTTTTTTGGAATTAACTGTACTCAATATAAACTTGAAAGTGTTTCAAAAAGAATGGTTGTGTTGGATTCACAAGTTGAAGATTCCAAGTTGAGGCATCTTCATGAAAGACAGCGCCTGTCTTATTCTCATTCGATTGACTCTTCGAATATCATTCGAATATAATTCCTTCCAAGGTGTTTAGTAACCTGCCAAATAGTTGTAAATCATTGGGTTCCAATACAGCAAATTAAGGACTCTTCGATGCATCACTCTTTTCAGAGATGTGTCGTGGTGCATGATACGAATGGTCTCTTGATTCAAGACAATACTTTTTGGAAGATGGTTCTGAAATGGGAAATGAATTTATTCACAATTTGGCCATTCGACCAAGACCAGTGGCCAATGCAGATCCACTTCAAATCATTCCATCCGATAACGATGTTGCTTGTTTCTGGATTACGAATGCCGACAATACTTGGTATAAGAACGCTGCTTTGGGTGGAAGATTTCCTTTTTGGTTTACCATGCCTTTAAATGTCAATGGTCTTTCAAGTAATAATTATTAGGTCGACCTCGTAATCAACCTTTGGGAGGTTTTAAATTCAATGTGGCTCACTCTTCGAATGGAAATGGTTTTCATGTGGATGACATGGTAAAACCTGATGGAACGACTGAACTCTCTGGTTTTTCTCCTCGACTGGGACCTTATCCAAATCCAACCGTTTCGGGTGTGTCTGTCGATGCAATTTTCGAAGGCCTAATCTCTTACAAAAATCGTGGTTATGGTATTTGGGCTCGTGGTGGTCCACTCGTATTCAAGAATTTAACACTTTTTGATAATCGAAATCAAATGAACTCTCCACCTGGTCCAAGTATTATTATGGACAGTTTATTCATTGCTGAGACAGACAATGTGGGTGAAGCTGGTTATCGTCCAACGATTGATGTGGGTGGTCGATCTCGTCCTGATTTCTATTCCACAGCTACTAAATTTGTCATTAAGGGTTATGAAACCTATGACAATGGTGGTCCACAAATTCTTGTTAATGTTACTTTTCGAAACTTTATGCCTGATTCATTTAGACAATCAGGTGCTTTGGGTCAATTAACAGATGCTCCTTTCAAACATCAAACTTTGAATCGATATGTGGGTTTGAAATTTGAAAATTCCAATCATGCGTTCATCATGCCAAATTATTTCGATGGTAATAAGGGAGCTTGTTTGTTAGATATTGATGGTGCTGCAACTGAACTCACTCCAGGTGGTTGGATTGTGGCCAACGACAGTATTTTATCTCATTCTGCATGTGTGAGAAGAGAGGATTGGAAAGGTTATGCTTGTCCAGTTTCTTTGGAAGGTTATGCACAACTGACAGTTGTCAATATTGGAGGTCATTTTGAAACCACAGGTACTTTGGGAATCAATCCTCAATTTAATAATCCATCTGCAAGAATTCCAAGAATGATTACTCATGATTTGACAAGACGTGCCAGTAGTCAAGTATTGGGTGCTGTTTCTTCTGGAACTGTCGATCACATCATGCACAGCAATGTAATTTTGAGAAATTTTTATGCCATTCGTTGGGTGTTGAATATTCCAACTCCACCAGTTCTTAGATTTTCATTGCCATCAAGTGCTAACAATGATTGGGTCGTAGTGAGTGTACAATATCCAAGAACTGCTTCTTTATGGATTTATTATTTGAAAAACAATGTTCCAACTTCATTGACATCTGTCAACAGCCTTTCTGAGATCGTTAAGGATCCTACCAATTATTATTTTGACTTTGCTGGTGAGAATTTATACTTGTATTTGAGAAATAGAGCAGGTAGAACTGCATTTAGTGAACGATGGGATTCTCTGTTTACAGTTGGGACGGTTATAACATTTATGTCAATGCCTCTTGTCCAAATGGTAAATGCACAGTTGACAATTATGATTTACCAAAAGATTCTGACAAATTTGTCAAACTCTACAATCGTGAGGATCGATTCGCTGGTATTTTGAAACCAATCGTCAATGGAGCTCGTGGAAATGGTGTCGCCTTTGCAACACTACTTCCAAATAAGCGAACCATTGATTTTACAGTTCATCATGATTTGACTTTAATTGCGACCAAGATGGAAATTGGAATTGGCGATCCATCCACTGGTTCTGAAGAACGATTCATTTCACAATTTGGTGTAAAATATTCTCCATTTTCCATGTCAAGATTTTCTGCAGACTTGTCAGTCGGTGAATTGATTCATCTCTTGAAAGGACGTCTCTTTGTCAAGTTACACACCACTGAATATTCAAATGGACATTTGAAAGGTTTCGTTGCATGCAATCAAGGAAAGAATTCCAAAGGTGAATTCATGTGTAGTTTGCCATTGCCAATTCCATCCGCAAAACCTTGCGATCCATCTCCTGCTGATTCTCTAAATATTTATTCGGAATCTGAAGATATGGACACTTCCAAGACCAAATTTGTGGATCTTCTTCCATGTATATTGGAATTGGTCGTGGTGGATGTCAAGTGTCAAAAAGCTTCTCTGCCACAGATTCTCGTTATCCAGCGAATTGGATTGATTTGGGAGTTTACAAATATTATGAATTCTTTGTGAAGGTTGTCACTCCTGGAGAGTTGAGATTGAATGTTTATTTCAAAGAAACTCAAAACAATGCTGCCAAAGATTTGACATCTGTGTTCGTCGATCCAAAATATTTTCAACATTACAAGATTGATGACACTCGTGTCACTCGATTGATAATTCCAGTCACTGATCTTCCATTCACCAACAAGACTTCACTCAATGCCATTCAACGAGTGAGATGGATTGTCAATGGAGGTGTTTACAAGGAATTCATAATTGACAATGTCAGATTTGTGAAGGATACAAGTCGAGATCCAGTGAATCCAAAGACGAGTGTGAGTAGTAAGAGACAAGTAAGCAGTGCTTATGTGATGAGACCAATGATGATGAGTGTGATGATTGTGATGCTTGTTGTTGCGATTTTCATCGAGGTGATTGCTTAGAAGAAGAAGGTGTCGATAAATAGATTGCGAAACATTATTTTGATTAAAAGTGATGATTCCACTGTTCATACTTTCAATGCCTAAATACTTGTCGTAAAACCACATTGGACATCGAAGAGAGTTTATCAACATGAAACTATTCATCTTATTTCGATTAAAAAAGGATTCTAATAGATTTCGTAGATTTTAGATCTGATTATTAAAATTCAAGAATTCCATCCTCATTACTTCCTTCAGTTCCTTCTTCAGCTCCTTTTTCAAATCCTTCATTTCTTCCTTCATTTCCTCTTTCATATGGTATGAAAAAAACATGATGATGATTTATGAAGAGATCGAAAATTACCCTCCATTAAAAAACCTTCTTAAGAGTTGTTCATGTTGAGAAGGGTTTGACATGAAGAGTGTGTTATTTGCACAACAATTTAGTGGTTGTGAGAATGGACCTCAAACAAATTCAAGTGGGCAAACCAATGATTTGTAACAAAGTTGACCAACTGCGACCGGCTGCTTCGAGGTCACTCTGTCAAATTTAATCTATCGCACAACCGAGACTGAATCTTTTCTTCGACTCGCGGACAGGGTAATTTAAACCCTTGCAAAGAGATGCTCTGATTGGAGTAATTGATGACGATAAATAAAGGACTAGAGTTTCTAAAGCACAAACATTCGCTTCTGATATAAAAGATGTGTGCATTAAAAAGCTCTTTTTGAACGGATGATTTGATGTGTTCAAAACGAAAATTTCAATTCGGCCTTATGCCAATTTTTTTTTTACCGTAAACAAAATTTTTTGAAGAAAGAATGAAAAAAGGCTACAGCACTGCAGGTTCCCAAGTTGTCTCCAACCTCAGTACTGATGCAGCTCGACGATGCTTAACTTCTCAAATCGGACGGGATGAGGTGCATTCATCGTGATATGGCCGTAGCCATTAGAAAGGGGTACACCTGTAATATTAAGGTAGAAGTAGAAATTATACAAATGTCTAAAGGTTTATTTAGATTGGACTTATTTGGAGAGATCGACGTTGTGAAGAGAGAGACTTGGAAGATCCTCTCAAAACTGAAATCTCTTGTCAAACAGATGGAAAAGCCATTAGAGGTGGAAGAGAATAGCGTCGCTTCTAATTCAATTGAATCTATTTCATCCCGATCTCTAAAATTCAAAAAAGTCTATGAATTTCCCAGCCACACCTTTATACCAGTGGTGCCTGTGGAATTTGAGTTGTGCAGCAGAAACATTGGAAATAAGGCATTCTCTGCTGTATTTTCAGATTCTTTGGTATCACTTGCAATCACTTATAAGGACATTTCTTCGTTGGATTTTTGTCGAGTCGAGTTTGAACAGTATTGAACATTATTTGAAAACCTTAAGGCCCACCTGCGAGAAAAATGGTGGCTCACTTCAAATTCTCACAGAAAATGCAGAAAAGACCTATCTCTTTGAAAGTGGGAAATTCACAAAAGTGTTGGAAACGTCTTTGATCAAGAAAAACAGTTTTGGTGACGATGAGATGTGCATTACCATCTATGCGTGTTGTGTGGGATACACAGTGATGGCCATTTTCACTCATATTGCTCCTTCTTTTCTCAATTTTCAACTTCAACATCAAACCCGTGGACATTGTCAATCGAACGATTGTAAAGAAGTTCTGAAAAAAGTGAGACACGAACCAATATCATCAATGTTGAAACACAAACTAATTCTAATTTTTCATCTGAGTCCATCTTCCACATTTAAACATTTCCAAGAGCTCATTCCATTCAGGATTTCGGTTTCGTTTGATGACACTCGTTCGTTCTTCTTTTACAAGTCCTTGATAGGGAACTGAATGTCATTCATGCGTGGTTATTGTGGTCAAATTGATCACACAAAAATCAAAATTCATCACTTACCTTTAACCACCACACAGGGATCTGACGAATGCGAAAGGATATCAGCTGCGATCAATTTCGTTGCTCGCTCCACAACAATTTCAAGAGAAATCGAGTGTTGAAGATTTTGAGACATTCTTTTGAAGCCACAACAACTCGACACTCACTTTCGAGAAAACATTTGGAAGTTCTTTTGAAGAAGCGCTCCTCTCTTCATCTTAAAAGTCCATCCATTCAAACCCGCAGCAGAGTGAATGTGATCCATGCACACACTCCGATCCCTGGCAGAGGTCAGTTGAGGTTATTATGATATTAAGTAATAGTTCCATTCACGTTCCCTCATGACGGAACCTGACCTAAATCACCACAAGCACCACGATATAACATCATGACGGTGGTTCGCAGCTGCTGATGCTGGAGGCATCTTCCTTCGCGCCCATTTTTGTTTTGTATCTCATTACAAAAATGACGCCAATAATGTCCATCATGGGCTTTCATCCTCTCTCATGCCATAATGTTCTTACGTGTAGGATGAATAGGATGATTATTTGATGAATCATATAAATAGCCTCCATATTGATTGAGAGCGAGCGTACGTTAGGAAAGAAGGACAAGATGAAAAAGACGATCCATCATGATGCGACATCGTCGTCCTTATTCAATGATGGTGGTACTTCTAACGAGCAAGTGTTTGAACACAAATTAATTTCCTCTCACAGATGCTGCTCGTCCGATTCATGTGGTCCACACTACTACAACTGCTACGACTCAACAACAAACTCATCATCTTCATCAACAAGTAGTCGTGGTTCCCTACAACCAAATATGGATCTTACTGAAATTACAACAAGAACAACAGCAATAGAAAGAAGGGATAGTGAGGATTGCACGCATGATGATGTACATACATCGGAATTCAATTCATTCCTTCTTGTAAGAGAAGACTCGTCCAATGAGTCTCCGTCGAGTTGGTTTGCTGACACGATCCACCACACCATCTTACTACAACAACCAGAAGAAAGAAGCAGCATTGCTTGCATGACTGACGACCGCCATGACCACAACAGCATTCTTCATGAACATCTTGAAGCATTACCAATGAATTTGGCGGAAGTTTCGATGAATGGAAATGTTGAAACAAATTCCCAGCCACAACATTCCTCTCTACCTGAAAAGGAACCTAAATTGTTTTTTAGTAATGCACAACAATTGGAAGAGTATGTGCTAGAACAAATTGGGAGAATGGATGAGAGTATATTCAGCCCTTCTGGCTCATTGGAAAAAGAAAATTTTGAGCTAAATGACACTTTGGGGGAGAGAGTTGACAAGGCTCTCACCGACGATGAGAATCAACCTTCACAAGATGTACCTGATAGTGATAGACCTTGTCGTGGTGACGACCCCTACTTGGTTCAGGAAACACTACTATCAGAAAAATTATCAACATTACAGGATGAGAATTACCTCCGTTCACTGCAACTTGGATCATTACTTGTAGGAAACGAAGAAAATCATACTAACTATCAAATGGAAACCATTGATAATCATTCAAAAAACGAAATCATCAACAACAATACGAATTGTGACGAATTTGAAGAAAAAACCTCTGTTGCTTGTTCTTATGAAGAAACGACCTCCGCTGAGTCATCGAGTGTTGACACTGAATTGAGTGAAGACAAACATAATTACTTGAAGACAGAGCAAAAAATTAAACCGACACTTGTCGACGATGTGGAGCATCAACATGAAAATACTCTTCAAAATCTGGAAACAGAATATGCATTATCACCACAACCTCAACATGTAAATATTCCAAGCATTCCTTTTAGCAATTCTCCAACTGTAAAGGTGACAACATCACTTTGCGAGAAAAAACGTAAACTTGAAGCATTGAAAACCACAACATCATTAGAAAGTTGTAATATCATGACCATAGAATCATCATCAGCTCCGTCACCAACCGATATTCAATTTGCCGTGATAGAGATTGCCCAAGTGTCACTAGATATTAAGGGAACTTCATTCTTTTCAAATGGGATTTATTACATGAAGCAAAAATATAGAAAGTCCGACAAGGTGTTGATCTGTCTAATCATCACCTGTTTATTAGTGAGCTGCATATTATTCACTGCACCAATTCCCTTACTTGCAATAGGTAGTTCATTCCTGCAACAAAGTGGAACACCCACTTCAGCTGCTGTTTCAGACGGAAATGCTATTATTTACACTCGTTTTCCATGTTACATTGTTGGCACAAGAGAGTGCTCATATTCTCAATCCTCTTCATATTCAGATACGAACCGAGGCATTGTCTTTCGAATTTCTTTTCCCACGTTTTCCAAGGACGGTGGTTCCAATGTGTCACAAACCAATCCAAACAAACCTTACAAAACCCTGCTCTCAGATACATGTTATCCAAAATCACAACAATATCATACACAATCCGAATATGTGTGCTACACCAACAAGGACGAAACAAAAGTTTCTCTAACTGAACCTAAAACCAGTCAAAGTTCTTACATGACCAATGTTGGTTTTCAATTACTCTTATTTGGAATTATTGGATTTATTTCAAGTGTCTGTATCGTCATTTCACTGTGCTGCATTTGTTGGATTCTAATTGAGCACAAACCTTGGATTCAAGATAATTTAACATTCTCAGAACAACTTCAATTGGAAGCAGCAGAAGAGGCCTCTCGAAAATATAAGGAAGCTAATTTGGTGTGAACAATCACCCAGTCATTACGAAACTAATTTTCTCAATAATATTAATACTAATAATTTATTCTAACTGAACATCCATTCATGATTTGACTAACCTTTTTGATACACTCAATAAAGATATTATTCCTATTAACCTGAATTAAATCATCTTCAAAATTTAATGAATAATATTGGTAATATACATGTATACGAAAAAAGAGGACCAAATTGTTAAAGTTAGCAAAAACGAAAATAAAAAAATGCAAACAAGGAAAAAAGCCACCAACACGCAACAACCACCGATGATCAATGCTTGGATTTCCATCCCATCATGGAAAAGACTATTAGTTTTTTTCGGGATTTATCTATTGGTGTTAGGTGTTTTAAAAACAGTGGAATACTTCAGTGAAGGGTTACAAAAGATTGAAGGAAGCTTGGATTTAAGATCATCGGGATATTCATCAGATCCTCCAGAAATTGAAGTATTTGAATTGATTGAAAAGATGGGCTCCGAAGGAAGGACTAGTCATCTCATCATGCAATTTATAGATCAATTTCTATTTGTTCCGATTTATTGTGTTGTCCATTGTTATGTCTGGTTAAAAATTGGAGAAGGCTTATTCAGTCCATTAATGTACATTCTCGTCGCTCTTACAGCCTTAGTGGACACGGCAGAAAATTTATCCATCATTGTCTTGTTATTGACCTATCCGTTTTTGAGTGGAGTGGTGAATGTGAAAGAGTTGGCTGGGTCGACACGTCCACTGTCAACCTTTCCAACGAGTCAAATGATATTGAAAGCTTTAGCAAGAGGACTGCATTATTTCACACCTTATAAATTCATGCTCATTGGACTCTTTTTCCTAACCATGTTGGTGATGACCATTTTGTCTCACATTATGGTTCAAGCAAGTGAAGAAGAAGAGGAAAAACAGTCTGCTGGTGACAACAAGGCGAGCTCCACAACAGCAACCACAATTTCAACGTTGAAAATATCATCCAATACGACAACATCTTCGTTACCAACAGATCCAAAGAAAAACAAGAAGAAAACACAATAGATCTCATTCTCATATGTTTTGATTCCTTGATTTTAGGAGATTTCACATTTTACAACGATCATGGATTCTTACAAGCTCACTTCTGTGAAGTTTCGTCTTTTAGTTGCCGACAACCCCGCGCCTGTCAGAATGATTTTTTCCGTTTGGTTGCCTAGAAGCGCGTTGTCGGCAAAACAAAAAATACCTGAATTCTAT
Source organism: Naegleria fowleri (assembly GCF_008403515.1). Lineage (NCBI taxonomy): Eukaryota > Heterolobosea > Eutetramitea > Acrasida > Naegleriidae > Naegleria > Naegleria fowleri. Next base: position 32,580 of record NW_025408004.1, on the reverse strand, counting down.
CCGTGGAGTGGGAGACTTGTTTCTCATTATTGACAGCACTTCTGGAACAACAACGACACAATAAGATGACCATGAGAGGACTTGTTCGCTCCTCCCTCTTCTTGATGCTGACCGTTTTGGTCACACTTGTCGTGATTGTAGTTTCCGAGTCGCATCCACAACTCGATTCAATGAAAATCCACAATTTGATGAACATTGGTGTGAAAAATCATTTAGAAGGAACGTTCAAAGTGCACTTTTTGAATGGTGATCATGATGGAGTGATGAACGATCATCAACAATTTAAAACTGTGGATTCTGATTGGATAGGAATGTATAGAATTGAAAATGGAGATTCTTTCAAATTCTTTGCACAAAGTTTGCACTCACCACTGGCTGTCACTTTTGACGGAAAACGTATGGACCTTGTAGTTTATGTTCCTAAATCGCACAATGATTGCATTCGATTGAATTATGACATGATCGATACGACCCAAGAGACAAGCTCCACCAAGAGCGGAATTCACATGACTCTCTCAATATTTATGGAAAACATGCTGAGACCTGCATTGCTGTCAAAATGGAGAATGGAACTCAATGAAGATGGATATTTGAGTGAAATTGCTCAATGCACTGAAAAAGACTCGTTAATTTTCATCAATGATTTGAAAGAGGAAAGCAATGATGCTTTGATCGCCTGTTTCAGTAAGAAAACAAACAGAATTTACAGAATTAGATCGAGAATGGCTGAAATTGAGCTTGACACCATTCCAATGTCTACAGTCTCCTCTCATTACAGTGATTTAACCAAATCCAATTGTACAACAGTTTCTCCCAAGCAACAATTCAAGTCATTTTCTCCTTCTCAGTCTTTACTTAATTCCGAAAGAAGAAAGACCAGTGTCACCTCCACTCCATGGTACAAGATGATGAAGATCCACACTTCCACACCTCACATGAATGGAGTCATCATGATCAAGAATCCACACGCAGCACCAAATGCCACAAAAGTTTGTGTCTTTTTACATGGAGCAGGCTATCGATTCGATCAAGAACCCGCACATTCGTTTTCATATTGGGGAAATATCAATGCATATACCACCCAATGCAAAGAATCATGGTTCATTCGTCGAAATACGGCCAATCGAGGATGGACTTCTGAGGAATTACAGACCTCTTACTGTGCATTAGCTCTCGTCAACAGTAAGCCAAATACGACCCTCATTACAGACACTATTATTTTCACACACTCGATGGGTAACTTGATCTTCCCAACTGCCATGTATAAGGGATATTGTGAACTCGATCTCAAGACATCGACGTGGGTTTCCTTGTCGGCACCTTTCAATGGATCAAAAGCTGCTTATTATTTGAAAACTTTGTGTTACGATTATGATCATCAATCTGCCCCAAATAGCATTCAAAAAATTTTTGACTTTATTGCTGAAGTGACACAAAATTGTGATGGTGAAAATCCAATTGAGGCAGATGCAACTCTGTATCCTGATTTTTGTGATATTGACAGACCCAGTTATCGAGGAAAGAAACCCATGTGTTTGGGTTCACCAATCTTCTCTTATTCGAAACCATTAATTTCTGCAAGAATGTGCGGTTTTTCACCTATGGGACTCGTTACTTATTATGGAATTGCTTTGGAGTTATTTGCAAATTTAGTACAATATGGTGAAGCAAATGATGGTTTGGTTCCTGCTTCGAGTTGTCTCATGGACACACCAATGGATAAATTCTCTCCTACTCCAGAGAGTGCATTATATAGCGCAAACATTAATCATGCAGGTAGGTGATAGATCTTTGTGTGGAATTGAAATTTTTAAAATTTATTATTAATATTGCATATCGACAATATTGTCATTTTGTGAATCATTGAATTTATTATGTACATTTATTTTGAAATATTTAATGTGACATAAACTGCTCAGATGCCACATGTAGAAATGGTGACTCATTATTTGGAGACACCTCCAAACAACCATGTGCATTCTATTCCTTCAGAAACTAAAACATGTGAAAACATGATTCTCTCGAACGAGGAATGAAAACATTGTTGCCTTATGCAATTTTTCCAGACAACCAATCAAACCCTTCATATAACCCCTCCCCAGTGATTGCCGAGCACTCTTGCAAGTGATAATCTTGTTTAATACTTTTCAAATCCAATTCCTCTGCAATTTGAGATGCCGATAAAGCTTCTGACAAATCTTGCTTATTTGCTAAAATAAGTAATTTCACTTTTCCAAATTTGAATTCGTTAGTATTTCATGCAGCGTTTCTCGTGCTTCCTGCATTCTTTCTCGATCTGCAGAGTCCACCACAAATATAATAGCATCCGTATTTTCAAAATAATGTTGCCACAAGGATCGAACTTTTTCTTGTCCTCCCAAATCGAAAATCAACATTTTGACATTGTTGTATTGTATCATTTCCGAATTGAATCCAATTGTTGGAACAGTGGTGACATTCTCATTCAAACCAATTTTATATAAAGTTGCTGTTTTACCAGCATGATCGAGTCCCAGAATTAAAATTTTCGAATGTTTATAACCGATGATTTGAGAGAAGAAGATTTTCGAGAGAAGGGAGCCCATGATTGACAAAATGTTTCTTGTTGTTGACAAGAGTTTCAACGAAAATTGCAAAATATTTTTTTTGATGAGAAAACAGAAAGGTTCGATCTTTTTTTGGAAGATTTTTAATGGACAATTTATGAAATCGGTTTTTATTTCATTCTGGATATGAGGAAACCCTGATCAGGGTCGCGTCAACAATTATTCCCCACTAATGTAGTAGAATCTGCTAATGCTTGCATATCCAATGGAGACAGGGCATCGATGGGATTTGTAAAATGCAGCTAGTTGATCATGTCGACAATGTCTCCTGCTGTCAAGGTCTGTATGTACCACCACATATCTCAATTTTGAAGATGCTTGACTGAGTCTAGAGGTAAATTCTGTCGCTTTTTCCCAAATATCTTGGTCTGCTCCGTAACCATGTTGATTGAAGGTAATTTCAATAGAAATTAACTGTTTTAAAAAGTCAAATTGCTCCTCTAGTGTAGTTATAGTGCTAAATCCATTCAGTACCAAATGTTCTAATTTAGGTAATGTCTTTTTGTTCAACAAAGAACGAAGAATAATTACTTCTTGTATGCCCAAATTTTTTCCATAATTTCTATAATCGTCGTCATTATATCGAACTCGTAAATATCTGACGCCTGGAAATGTTGCTCCATCAAATGAATATTCTTGAGTGGCTGTTGTTTTAGAATCGTTTCCTTGTTCCACGCTCAAAAACATGATATTCTCTGGAAATTCATAGTCCTCAAGTGGCAGCAAATTGGGAATCAGTGAAATTTGTAATAAAATAATTTTTGACAATCGATTTCTTAGAAAGTTGAAATCAATGTCCTCCTCCTTCAATTCAGAGTTCTGATCAGTTTGGGAGTCAGTTGTTATATTGTTATTGCAAAGCAATTTCTTCCAACCAGATTGCTGATAGACCATCAGACCAACTTTGGGATATTTAACATTGGGGTTATATGGTACTTTTCTAGCCCAATCAGAAGGTTCTGATATTGCTTTTTTTGAATAGTGGTCGAAATAATGATAACCAAGCAATGATTCCGAGTTGTCACTCCAATACTCTTGTCTACTTTCGGAATCGAGTGCATCAAACATGTTTAGACTCAACATGAGAGATCTGAAGAAGAATAATTCAAAAGCTGATGTGTAGCTTCTATATTCATGGCAGTAATCTTCAATACTCAATTCCAATGCGTGTAATCTCTCCAAGATGGCTTTTCTGCTCGCTTCAGCATTGTTAAATATCGGTACTTTTTTCTTAGACTTTTTATCATCTCCAACATTATCAGAAAGAAATTCATCATATTGCTCTTCATCATTAGCATATTCGTCTTCGAACCAATTATTATGGTCAATAGTAGCATCCAAATCACTTAATGACTTTCCTCTCTCATAATGCTGCACAATATTCTGAATTCTTCCCATTTCCTCAACAGCTGTCCTTGACAAGTCTCCAGTGCCCAATTTTAATGTTTCCAAAGTCCTAGTTCGAATCCAATAAAACAGCTTTTCGAAAAAGTTGTATCCATTCAACCAAAACAATTCAAAATCAGTCAAGTGATCGTCATCTCTTTTGGAGGTGATCATTCGATTCAGTTCTTTGTTTGTCTGCATTAATTTCACAAGAGCAACAAGATTTTCATACGGAATGAGGAATGACTCAATATCTGACGATAAATAACTTCTTTTGTATCGATTTCGTTGCTCCTTATCAGCATTTGGATCAATTTTTGTGACATCAATTTTTTTGTAGAGCTCAAAATCTCCAACCAAGAAAGTCAAAATGTGTTGAAATATTTCATTAGGTAATTCGGATAAACATCCAAATAATGATTGATGATAATCGGAGGAGGTGTTCGTGGTCTGATCTTGATATTCTCTTTCATATGGAATACAAATGGTTTTCAAACTTTTATAAGGTGGAACAATATAACTGCTGTTGCTGCTAGTACTACCAACTCCGGTGCTACTAGAATGATTCACTTCACTTTCAAACTCAGCCTTCCTCTTGGGTTGTACCTTTGTCATGACTTGAGCCGCTTCCGTTGATTTTCGGGCGGTTTGTTTGGTCCTCGCCATCAAGTGTTGATCAATTTTTTCAATATTTTACAATTTCCAAAAGGTTGATTGTTTAAATTGAAAAGTTGGTGATTATTAATATTAATTCTTTTTTCTTGAATTGATCTATATATATATATTGGTGATTATTTCACGAGCATGAATAGAAAATGGAGCGCTCCGATTGACACATACAGATGAAGAGTAAAACAACCTTCATTACAAAATCAACATTTTGAACAATTTCAACAAAACACTGATCTTTCAATCTTCGTTGAACAACACTCGGAGAGCGTGAAAGAGTAAGCTATAGTGAACGTCTTCCGTTGAGTCCTTCTGATTTTCAAATTTTAAGAATAGGTATCATCATACATGATACGTACCTTTGAATGATGATTCACAACTTTTTCAACATTCACTTTTGGGTAACGCTCTTGCAATTTCTATTTTGGTGATATTCATTACTCATTTTCGATTTGGACTTTGGCGAAATTCATCATCTTTACATCTTCAATGATCCATGTTCTGTTATTGAGTAACGTTTTCTGAATGGATGACCATGATGAATCCATGAACACAAATGCTCAACATTCTACAAACAAATACTAAGGATGACGTTCAATGTCCTATGAAGAAACCTCATTTCCTTTTATATCAAAAATATCCAAAAACTTTTAGCAATTAGATATCACCACGACTTCTACTTTCTTTATTTATGTTTGCTTTTCAGAAGATAGAAATGCTGAATCACACTTGTCACTCAATTCCTGGATGAATTTTCTAAATTCATCAAATCATGAATGATTTCTGATTGTATTGGAGTCCGACTTTTTACACACCTCTATACAATGGCAGAATTCGTTTAAAACGTTCATCTCCACAACCACACTCTTCCACATCGTCCACTTAAAAAACGAACAAAAGCAATTTGCTGCATTCGCTCTTGTCACTTGCCAATTTTCACACAATGAAATTCTCTCAAACACAGCAACAACCAGACGTTGTGATTGCAGTCATCCTTGCTTTTCTCCTTCTTTCCTCCTTCTGTTTGTGTGCACAGTTTGATTCCAAAGTCTCAGGAGGTACCTCAGCCACTGATAATGAATTTCCACACATGGTCAGCATTCAATACTTTTCAAGTCCAACCGCCACAGGAATTCACTATTGTGGGGGAACTTTGATTTCTCCCAAACATGTCGTTACAGCCAGTCATTGTGAAATTGGTCTCACGATGGATAAGATTCGAATTGTGATGGGTTCCTCCAGCAATGTGTGTTCCTCAAATCTTGCAGCTTCCCAGAAATGCATCATGAGAGGTGTCACCCGTTTCACTAAACATCCCAACTATGATTCGAGTACCATCAAGAATGATATTGCAATCATTGAATTGGATCAACCCGTTCCTTTGGATGGATGGCGAGTCACGTCAGCTGTCGTCGAAGGATCTACCATTCCAACCAATACACAGGTGTATATTGCAGGTTGGGGAAGAACCACTTCTTCCTCGAGTGTGACCAATTTACAAAAAGCTCAAGTTCCAGTCTCACCTGCATCGGTGTGTAATGCCAAGAATTTGGGAATGACCACTCCGCAACAAATTTGTGGTGGAAATGGAAATGGAATTGACACTTGTGGAGGAGATTCTGGTGGACCATTGTTTAGAAAAGTAGTTCCACAAAGTGGATTACCAATTTTCGTGTTGGCTGGTGTGGTGAGTTATGGACCTCCTGGATGTGGTGGATCAAATGTGGGTGTTTATACCAATGCCACTCATTATTTGGATTTCATTAGAAGTCAAGTGTCTACTGGAACTCAATATACTGTTGCAACACTTGCTTATGGAGCTCAACAGCCTTCTCAACCAACTCCTCAACCATCTCCAACACCAGTCACACCACAGCCAACTCCAAAACCTTCCCAACAATCATGCAAGTGCAAATGCTATTGTAAGAAATTACAAGCTTTGAGAGAAGGAAAATTGAGAGGAAATTTATGGATGACATCTTCCTCTGCTTCATCAAAACCACAACAGGATGAAAACAAAGCAGTAGAAGTGCAAACAGAGTGTAGTACCAATTCCAAGTGTGAAACACATGCTTTGAATTCTTCTGCATCTCAAGTTGGAACCAAAGTGGCATTGATTTTCTCATTGTTAGCGATTGCTTTTGTTTTTTGGTAATCATTTTGTTTTCTCGTGAACAACAACCACCAAACTTTTCACACAACAATTTTGACCTATACTATTAAAAGATAATAGTAAACGCACATGAGAAGCAAGAAAACCTTCTTCTCAACCATTGTAACAACCATTCATACATGTACACTTGAATTATTAAAACAACAAGTAACCTTAAATCATGTTCATAATCTCTTTCATTTACGCTTGATTGTTTATTTCTGATTTTTTATGCTTTGAAAAGAGTTTGGTGACATGGCGTTTTAACCACGAAGATGGTTTTGCCAAAAGCCAATACATGACCAATAACTTGGTCAACACAATTATTAGAATTACGAAAATTACACCAAATTGTGTGATCAGATAGGGAAGCAATAATTCTCTCAATCCTTGAAGACTCTGTATGAAGGTGACATTTTCAGCACAAGTATCTTGCTTGGCGTTAAAGAGAATGGATGTGAACACCAATGTCAAGGAGAACGAAACAATTCCAGTAAAAACTCTACATGTTGTCAAAATGTTAGACGCCAGGAAAAATCGATTTTTCTTACTTTGTGTCACAATGACTGGCTTTCTTCCTCGAAGATTATTACCACTCAAATTATTGAGATTTGAAGGAGGAGCTAAATTGCTCATATAACTACCTGTGGTTCTCGCTGAATTTCGATTTCGTGCTGAAGATGGTTCTGCTTCTAATGTATTTGAACCTGCGGTCGTCGATGTGATATTAAATTTTGCAGTGCTTTGACTATCCATTTCCACACTTATCCTCATGGTGTTATTCTCAACCCCGCCGACATTAAGACGAGAATAAAACTCTTCATCCTCCACTTCGGTCATCAAAAATAATTTTCTTCCAGCATTGACCAATGCAATTAAAACTAAAGCCACGGAAGCAATGGACAAGATGGTTGCAATAAGGTCACTCACCGATACAACTACCACAATATTAAATACCAATGAATTTAAATCGGAAAAGTTACAAGAAGCTGTTGAAGAAGTATTAAAAGTATTTTTCAAAGCTTGATTTTCAAATACAGTCCACCGTATGGAATGTAGTAGCGACAAGTACTCTTGAGGCTTTTCCAAAAATTGCTTAATATTATTCAATAAATTATTTACAACAGTTGCTTCCATATGATCCGAAAAATAATTATTGCCCACTCTTGCTTTCGGCAGATTTATATATTTTGTAAAATAAACTAATCCCCAAATTGCCAATCCTAACGAACATGTGATTATAAATAAATCAACAGAAATTGAAAATATCGATGGTTTAAGTTGAATGGATGATTCAAAATCGACTGAAGATGTTACAGAAGCAACAGAAAATCGTTTTGGATTTGTTGGTTCATCATGTTGCTCTTCTACGGATGGACGGTCTTGTTCCGAAATGATGATGGGATTGTGGTGTCTGTAGGGAATACGTTGTTGTTGCTGTTGTTGTAGATTCGGATGTGCTTGTTCAATAAATAAAGAATTGGATGAGGAATTCATGGTGGTGAGGGATTGGTGAGATGAAGAAAATGTTGTGAGCGTTCGGAGAGAATTTTATTGCAGTCTCTCCAACAAGTCTTGTTTTCGTATTTTTTAAAAAAATTTAAATAAATGTTAAAAAAAGGAAAGATGGATGTTGTTTTCATTTTCATTCAACTTTGGTTTCAAAAATATTTGATGGCACGAATAATTTCACGTTTGCTTCTTTTTTAATAAATGGAAGCAGTATTGCAAACGGTTCCACAAGCAACTTTTCTCTTCTTGTATCCAAACAAAGGTCGTACCACTGCTCCAATATATCCACCCAGCAGAGCCATGGTTATCCATGAATAACCATGAATGGACATGCATGAGACACCAGAAAAATAAGCTCCAATGTTACAGCCATATCCAAACTTTGCTCCAATACCCATACAAATACCTCCAATAATTTTGGCAATAGCAATTCCAATGTTATTCTTGAGCCAATTTCCAATATTATTCAAAATTCGTTTCAAAGTTGTGAAAATGGATGATGAGTGATCACCTTGTTTGTGACTCTTAAACGTATGAGATAAGCTCTTCAGTGAAAATCCATCTAAAAAACTTGGGAATTTTCCTCGTAATAATCCAACAATTAAGGCTCCATAGACAATTCCAAAATCAAGAATAAAATTCGAATTGAAGAGCATATTGGCCTTCCTTAAATCAATATCTTTCCATGCCGACCATTTTGGAACATCAAGTGAAGGAGCAATAGCATCCAAAATTTTACAACCAATAATGGCGAAGGGACCTGTCAAACCCATGGGATGTTGCGTAGCTAAAAGAAAACAAAAGTTTAACAAAGCCAATGCAATCGAGCCACTAATTAAATCCTGAAATTTTGAAATTTAAGGTATTGTTGTGTGAAATATTCTCCCTTACAAGATGCACTTACCCAAGGTCCATAAATAAATCTAAAAACAATCATTGACACAAATGACATTAATTTTTGAAGTGGTGAGCGAGTATCAATTTCATAATCTTGATTAATGAGCCCAGATTGTTCTTCTGCATCTCCACTCAAATCCATCTGGTTTTTCTTGTTTTTTCTTCTGTAGTAAAAATGAATAGCAGCTGCAATGGACACTAAAATGGTTATTTGTGTCAGCATCATAATGACTGCAATCAAATACTCAAGCCATGGGTTTTTTTCAAAGAACATGATACCAAAGGCCTTTCTCAAAAATGTTCCTGGAAACAATAAACTCAATCCTGCATGATTTTTAAACCCAATATTCCAATCTCCAGCACTTTGTAATGCAGTAGCAATTACTGAACCACACACAAAGAACCTTTTTGTATCGTTGAAATAAAAATGGAAATCATATCAGCAGCACATGTTGTTGTGGTTAATGATTAATTCCATCGTTAGCATGCGGTTGTTGTTGTGCTTAATAATTAACCATTTAAATTTCAATTGATATATAAACTTACACCAATAAATAGACACTCCATAAACTTCCACCCCCGATAGTGAACAAAGTACCTGAGGCACAAGCATCACCAAGCTGCATTCCTATTCCGAACAAGAAGCCTCCAATCACAATAGAAATTGTCATGGGAGAAGCCTCTGGAGAGTACATGTGCCATCCAGCAGCCTTATCAATGATATAGAGCATGGAGAAGAGGAAGGTAGCCACCGCAAGCATGATGCAATGAGCTTGCATAGTCGAGTATTGCGGAAGAGCTTTATCGGGAGTGAGAATAATTTCCTTAGGTGGTTGTTCTTTTTCTTCATCACGATGAGGATTAGACACTGCTTCTTCCTTCGTTTGGCCTTCGTGAATGAGTTTTTGAGTATCATCATCCGATGAATTTTGAATTTTCTTGATATCCACCAACTCATATTGTTGTTTGTAAAACACTCGGAAGTGAGCTCCGAACCCATATGAAGACTGAACGAGAGCATAGCCAAATGCAACCGAAATAATCATCACAAAGCCAAGACGCCACGTCGAGGCTCCTTTCAAATCATGACCTGCAAAGTAGCCGATAGAAAAACCAACCACGGAGAGAATGATGAGAAGAGCAAGAAGGAAGGAAACTCTTCTCCTCCATCCTTGGAATTGTTCTTTCCAATTCACTTGCGACGATGTTATCGTTGTAAAGAAATCGAAACGGCTCAACAATGACATTTGGATTTCTTTGGTGTGAGGAATTGCGGCGATTTTTTGTTTTCGTTTTTAATGAAATTTCCTTTCATCCAAGTGTTTTTAAGCGACATTATAATGTTATCCTGTTGAAGAGATAGTTGAGTGCTGTTCGGGTTAAGAGTTCAACCTTATTTTACATCTCATCTCACCATGACTATGTGGTTATGCCCATTATTCACACAGCTTGTCACCTTCAAAGAAGAAACCTCAAGAAGACATAAAGTTCACATGGTCAGTGTGATCCACATGTATAGTACCTCTTGGAAAAAGAAATGAACGAAATAAGGAAATACTCGCAAGAAAAAATTTTGCCGCCATTTTTCAGTACAATTTTTTTTAAAAAAATTCATGCAACAACCACCTCAACGATTGAAGCCTATTTCAGCAAAAGGCGGTCCAAGACAGGACGCTTTAGTCTCTAATCAGAATAATAATAATGGAGGAATTGTTTCTGCAAGAAGGGTGAAAACAGCAGGAGCTCCCTCTCGAAAACCTCAAACTCCGAGAGGAAATAATAGCAGTCAACGAGAGGTCACTCCGAGAGAGCATGCCTCGAATCAAGAAGAAGTCCTCCCTTCCCAGAGTTTGAACGATAATAATCCAATGAATAGCAGAGGTGTCGTTCAGTTAGTGGATGCATCATCTGCGTTGTCGGTTTCCTCGGAGATGGACATCATCGCAGAAGAAATTGAAACGATATCAACAAATGAAGAATATAGATCTCAACCCAACGATGTTTCATTAGATTCAAAGGTGTCAAATATTGAAAAAACTCTTTGCAGCAACAAATTATCGTCGCAAATTCTGACAGAACTTGGAGAATTGCAAGACGAAAATACCGACACGTTTATCGATGAAGAGCACGAATTGGAAAAGAAGAAATTGATTGTGTTGAAAGACCTGCAGAAAAAATACCCGCAATTCAGTTCACTTCGAGACCAACCTCTTCTTGTGCCGTTCAAACCTCTCGCCGATTCAGCTCCAACAACCCCAACACCTATACCACCAAAAGCCTCCGAAGATGAAGAAGAAGGAGATGAGCAAGAAGAGGATGGTGATGAAAACGAAACAAAAAAACAACAAACAGTGACATCACCCACAACAAACGAACAACAGCAATATGAAAAACAACAATACGAAAGGTCGATTATGGGAAACGCCACTCTGGCTGAAATTTTAATGGAATTGGAATTGGAAAAAGTGGAAAAGAAGAGAGACGAAATTCTAAATGCCAAATCATCAATTTTAACATCATCTGCAGCTACCACTTATAACTTCAGTTCAATATCATCGGATTTACAGAGAAAATCTTATCTTGACTATCGCAAAGAGAGAAACGAAACTCTACTACAGCTCGAAAAATTACCCACAGTATCTTTCAAAGAGCCTTCTCACATTTCGGCTGAAAAACAATTGAATTTTTGTTTGGAAAAGAAAAATACCAAGGCCTATATGGAAAATTTTGTCTTGTCTTTTACAATTACTGGAAAGAAGTTCAAAAATTACAATGTTACAAAGTCATTACAAGATGGCAAAATTTTCAGATCGTTCGGACATGATCGTCAGAGCAGAACCTATGCTTCAATCTAAATTGTCAAGAATTCAGAAGGAATATGAACATTCTTGTTCGAGACTGAAAGAAATTTCTTCAGAAATTCGATCTAATCACCCAAAGAATATTATCAAAGTCACTGACCTTCAGACAATTATCCGAAAACAACTCTATGATGCTCGGGCAAGAAGAAAGGTAGATCAATTTTTGTTAAAATCCAAGTGGCTGCCGTACTCTGAGAGAAGAACATTATTTAAAAAAGCTTTTGATATTCCAAATGTACAGACCGATGCAAGAGCTCCAGGAATATCTGTCGTTAAATCAGAGATAGAAGAGCAGTTGGAAACGCTAAAAGATTGTGTCGAAATGAAAAAAACTTCCCTCTGAAGAGACAGGTCAAGAATTTTTATACCTTGTCAGAAATAAGTTTGATGCAATATTTAAAGCTCAATCTGCAAAGCTGAAGGTTTTACCCTATCCTTACAAAGAAAATGTAAATAACGACAATAGTGGTTTAGGAGGGGAGAAGAAAACAGATTTGGCGTCAGATACTTTCACTTATTTGAAAGAGTCTACTTGGACAAATGATCCTTCTTACAAATCTTCAAAAGTTTTTTTTCCTCCTCAAGATGCATTTGAGCAAAAACAAACTATATTAATGACCAACGATTTACGAATTGATCCACAACTTCAAATAGAGGCTGGGTTTTTACACACTACAGAATTACAGTATGCAAGAAAACGATTGAAAGATCAAGCAGATTCTCATTTCAAAAGAGCAAGAGTAGAAGATGAAGTTCAGACCTATCTTGAAGAAGGATATATAGCTGAGCGAAAGTTACCTCATAACAATGAAGAAGATTCCAATGTGGAGGGGAAA
>NW_025408004.1:16180-19651 GCF_008403515.1 Naegleria fowleri | reverse complement strand
TTTTCAGATCGTTCGGACATGATCGTCAGAGCAGAACCTATGCTTCAATCTAAATTGTCAAGAATTCAGAAGGAATATGAACATTCTTGTTCGAGACTGAAAGAAATTTCTTCAGAAATTCGATCTAATCACCCAAAGAATATTATCAAAGTCACTGACCTTCAGACAATTATCCGAAAACAACTCTATGATGCTCGGGCAAGAAGAAAGGTAGATCAATTTTTGTTAAAATCCAAGTGGCTGCCGTACTCTGAGAGAAGAACATTATTTAAAAAAGCTTTTGATATTCCAAATGTACAGACCGATGCAAGAGCTCCAGGAATATCTGTCGTTAAATCAGAGATAGAAGAGCAGTTGGAAACGCTAAAAGATTGTGTCGAAATGAAAAAACTTCCCTCTGAAGAGACAGGTCAAGAATTTTTATACCTTGTCAGAAATAAGTTTGATGCAATATTTAAAGCTCAATCTGCAAAGCTGAAGGTTTTACCCTATCCTTACAAAGAAAATGTAAATAACGACAATAGTGGTTTAGGAGGGGAGAAGAAAACAGATTTGGCGTCAGATACTTTCACTTATTTGAAAGAGTCTACTTGGACAAATGATCCTTCTTACAAATCTTCAAAAGTTTTTTTTCCTCCTCAAGATGCATTTGAGCAAAAACAAACTATATTAATGACCAACGATTTACGAATTGATCCACAACTTCAAATAGAGGCTGGGTTTTTTACACACTACAGAATTACAGTATGCAAGAAAACGATTGAAAGATCAAGCAGATTCTCATTTCAAAAGAGCAAGAGTAGAAGATGAAGTTCAGACCTATCTTGAAGAAGGATATATAGCTGAGCGAAAGTTACCTCATAACAATGAAGAAGATTCCAATGTGGAGGGAAAGCGATTCAGAATAAGGTCGCAGCTTTATACTTGCTCAGATTCATAAGAGTGCGTGAGTTTAAAAGAAAACTATTGGACATTCTTAATTACTTTAGATCCATAGAAAAACGCCTTTATTTTGACCATATTGGATATTTAGCAACAACCGAAAATGCCAGTTCAAGTTTTATTAGAAAATTTTTCGTTTCTTCTGACGATTTAGAAAAACTTGCTTCTACCGACTCTCTTCCTCTTAATGCAACCTTCAGAGATGATAAATATTCTCTTCATTTGAAGCGGGATGTGGTAGTGAGAGATGCAAATGGACTTAAAATTATGTATGATGCTGCTCTAAAAGATTATGAATTGCTAGAAGAACGTCTACTCAAAATTGGATCGTACTTTATTGAAAAAAACTTGTCATCTTTTCCTAAACTTCAAGTTGACAGATTTGTGGTTCTTGAAGGATTACTCGAAAGTGAAACATGGTTCCAAGACTCTAAGCGTAAAGTCATTGATTGTTACATGGAAGCGTATGAACATTGTTACGAACCAAAGGAACAATTACGCTTGGCAAGCGCAATCATGCAAATTATGAAAAAAACTCCAAAGTTTAATTTAGAAAGCCACTATTTTTCCGAAAGTTATGCGTCAGAAATTATTTGCTTAGAATTATATCATAGTTTACTGAAAGACATTCTCAAGGAGCAAATTAGGGATGAAAAAGATTATCTTTCATTCATATACGAAGCAATTGATCCGTCAACCGAAAGAAGTGGATTTCCAGATAATGTAACTTTGGATAACTTTGCACAAACAGAGCTCTTTCCTGGATCCTCTAAAGTGGGATTTCTTGATTTTTATACATCAACAAGCATCATTGGTCGGATTCATGAACATCTAGAAAAAGCTGTTAACAATATTACAAACTCATTTAAATTTAAGAATGTTTTGTCTTTGAATGCTGTACGACGATCTGTCTTGCAGCAACTGATAGTGGAATGGAAATTAATTGCTAAGGAGGAAAAGATCCAAAAGGCAATTAAAAGTAAATTATCAGAAGAACGATCTGCAATTGAAGATACCAACATTTTAGAAGATCCCAATGAGTTGATATTTTTATTGAACACTGTAATAGACACAGAGAAAATGCCAAAGCATAATACCGATGATCAAGAAAACATGATCACAAGAGATACGGAAGGAGGATTCTCCATGGCAGAGAAAGACTCTATACCGCTCCAATACTTTTCGAATTTAGTTGAAATGATCACCATCTGGAAACATTTAACAAAAGAACTGTTGGAAACAGACATTCTGACCGCTATCTTTAATTCACAAGCCACTCTTGTTGGTACAGCACAACAGTCAATGAACTCAGCCCTTGGACCTCTCAACTTTGACACCAAGGATGCTTTGAATGATTCTCAGCACTCATTCCCTGAAATGAAAACACAGTACCTTACCAACTTGGCGATCGTCGAGTTCGATAGCTCAATGGCAGAAGCCAATTTCAACTCTTTTGATGGCATCAAACGATTAGTTGGATTAGTCGGACTGTTCGAGTTGAGACATCTGTATCAATATCAAATGCTGCAAAAAATTCTCTACGAAACCGCTGTAAAATATAATCAGACGCCGCTCGACGATTATTATGTGGCCCAAGAAAAGAAAGAATTCTTTGTGACATCAATGAACACTCAAAATGACACATCTCAATATATAACAAAGGAGGTTCTTCAGGAGTTATTCTTGACATTCAATAACATGAAAATACCCATACGTCAAAGAATCCTAAAGGAATACCAAAAGTTGTCCGAAGGTATTATCAAAAGCAAGCGAGCGAATGTAGTTAGAAAATATCTAAGAGATCTCAAATTCAGACTTTCTGCGAGTTTTTGTACATCAATGCTGTCGACTATTCAACCTTATATTTTAAAATGCGATATTATCGATGTAGTTAGAGAGCTTAGAGCTACATTAGGCGCCGTCTCAGTTGGCAGTGGATTTTTGATTGGTAAACCAGATCACAACGTTCAAATTTCATCACACGGCGTAGTCTCGAAGAACAAAGATGATCATGCAAACAAATGCGTTATGGCAAAAGATGGAGAGGTTGTGAATGTTACCTATGTTCCTCACTTTATTCAAATAATGAGAACTTCTTTCATTCAGGCCAACGAGGAGGAAAACACAATGACAGACAATTTCTATAACTTATTGCAAATATTACAACGTACCTTCATCATTTTGAAATTTTGGGCGATCAGTATTCAAGCAACTGCAAAATTGTATGATATTATCATCAATGAAGGATATGGATTGGAAAAAGGTTTAGAAACCTATTGCAAGTCTTTGACTTCGGAGCTTGAACACTTGAGACAGCCAGAAAATCCAGCCTCCGTTATTAGTTATTTGACATTGAAATGTGAAACTCTACTTTTAAAATATATTCTTATTCTGGACAACTTGAAACATAAATTAAGAAAGGAAGGAATGAGATCGTGTATGATTGCTGAGAATTATTTACAAAGTATTACCCATGAACCCATAGAAGACAACCTTTCAGAATCAGATGTATATGTTATTTCTCCAAAG
>NW_025408004.1:0-16170 GCF_008403515.1 Naegleria fowleri | reverse complement strand
GAAAAAAGAGAAAAATATACGGGACTCGATGCGAGTAACCAAAATATATTACCTCTCAAATGCTTAAACAATCTACTATTAGAGTTGCATGATTCTGAGAGAAATTACTTTTCTGCTGAAGATGCAAATGTCACTTTGTACATGGAAGAGTTGTTGACTGAAGAAAAAGTTTATCCTAACAGCATGCCTGAGCAAGCTGTCAAGATGCAATTTGATTTCTTGAAGACATCTGTGTTGATGTACAAGCTGAGGGACTATTTTTTAGACCTTAGCTGCAATGGATCAAAATTAATGTTGCAAGATGAGGCAAAAATGGAAGACTTGTACAATCACATTATTTTCAAAAAAAGCCAAAAGAATTTATGAGAAACAGCTGAAAGGACTCATTTCAACCTTAGAGCAAAAATCAACAAATGACATCTATGATATGGCTATTCAACAAAAGGCAAAGAAGAAAAAAGAAAAAGATCTTAGAGACAAGCAAGTGTCTATATTGTTTCAAGAAATCTCTAAACTTCTCATTTCCAAGTCTATACAAGATATGAAAGAAACATATGCAATTCTCAAGAAAGAGCTTCATGAAATGGAACAGCCACCATTGCATACTGAGAAAGATTCATTCGAAGATTCGAAAGTACAGATATTTCATTCATTTTTGAATAGGATTTTGACAAATGCTGGAAAAACTAGCTCCAAGAATGGAGAAGCTCAAATAACGATCAATGAAAAGGACCTAGAGAAAGCGTTGGAGGAAGTTGGACAGAAAATTCAAGAGTGGAAGACTGAGTACATTAGATTTTTAGAGTATAAATCATATGAGGTGATTGACCACTTGAAACGAAGTCTATTCACATCAGAGCAAAAAGTCAAATTTTTACTCTACAAGAGAGATGTAGACAGAAAATCATTGAAGCGCAGAATTGACGCGGAAGTGGATGACAAAAATTATGATTTGGTGTTTCTCGTGAATAATATACTGTGGAAAATAAGGAACTCGAACATCAGCTAAAGGAGGTAAAATCGCAAGTTCGAAATGAATTAATTCATGAATATGAGGACCTTGTTAGAAACTTGTACAAGGAGCTCGTTTCAACAAATGGCAAAGTTGCAAAATTCAAAAAGATTTTCTTCAAAATCTTGATCAACGGTTTTATGAAGTACGTGAGAACACATTTTCGAAATTGCCACGCAGAAAGATATTGGAGATGCCTCATTCAAAAGAAGGCGCTCGAAGTAGCCATGGAAGATAGCGAATTGAACAAGTTGAGACGAGAGAATGAAGATCTTAAAGTACAGCATACACAGTTGCAGTCTCTCTACAAAATTCGACTCATCACTCTTCAATCAAAATATGAAAAGTTAATATTGGAGGCAGAGAAAAGAGGGATGAAGCTCTCAAGGATTTCTATGCCAGTAAATATGAAGTTGGGCTCAGAGAAAATCAATTGAGACAAGAATTATTGAAAACACAACAACAGCTCAGTAACGCAGAGATGGAAGTTGAGCAATTACGAAAAGATCTTCAACTTCAAATCAAGAACAAACAAAAATTAGTGAATTGGAAAGTTAAAAATGCACAATTACTGGAAGAGTTAGAGGAGAAGGTTGAAAAGTATGAAAGATGGAGTCACACCAATGTGGATAAACTTTTACTCGAGCTTGAAGAAAAGAAGAGAGAAGCAGGACATTATGAAAAGTTGAAGGAGCGTATGAAAGAAAAAACCAATGCCATCGATTTCAAGAATCAAAAGACCATTGAAACTCTGAAAAGAAATTAGCAAAAGAACAAGCCATGAAATCCAAACTCATGGAACAGCTCGAAAGCATGAAAGAAAATTATGAAGAATCCTCCTGGCAAGCGAAATATTGGCAACTCATGAATGAATTGCAACAAGTTCAAAAAGAAAACGCCTCTCTCAAAATCATGCTCGAAACAAAGACCTCTTTCACTGAGCCGAATGTGGATTCTGAACTTGAAAATCCACCCATCGTCAATTTGGACGGTAACAATGCTGTGGTTCATACCACTCCCTCACCTCCAAGCTCTGGAAGAAAGACGGCCTCTCCCTCCACTCTATTGAGGCCAATATCTGAGGGAGACACTCCTGCTGCCATGTTTCTCATTGAGAATGCACCAAAGAAGAGGCCTTCCACAGGAGCCGTTCGAGCTAGAGCTGCAAATAATAACAACAATGCGCAGAACCAAACATCCACCATCATTCAACAACAACTTCAACAATTCAAGAAAGTCATGACTCAATCCAATGCGAGCAGTATTACCAATCAATCCACTCCGAGCGCACGACCTCTCACAGTGCTTCCTACGTATGGAAAGGGTATGTTTGGAGGAATGCCATTGCAGCAAAAACGAAGAGCCATGTCTGCAGGAACCAAAACTCGAAAGCATCAGTCCCAACCTTCAACCACCACCACCACCACAGCCTACACCTCACCTACGACGAACATGGTCTCTGAATAACTAAAAGCCACACACTCTTCCTCTTTGGAAAACCTTTTGATCTTACTAAATTGTAAACAACCCTATGACTTTGTTGTGCAATCAAATTGACATGAATGAGAGGGCGATCCTTAACACGAGTACTGCATGCAGTACAGGGGTATTTCAGAATTAGGTTGGTACATTTGATTTTTTTTGAAAAATGGAGATGAAAAAATGCTTTCCTTAATACCCATCGACACACGGGCGATAAAACAACCAAGAACCAAGAATGTTGCTGTGTTCTCAATTGTGGTCGTTGTGATGATTTTTGGTTTTCTAATGGTTGAGGGGAGCATAGGGGAACTGGTTCCTCCTCTTCATGAAATTGTCCTTCCTGGGGCTTCCGCCAATTCAAGAACTATTTCTTCGCTACTGATGGAACGTAAAGACCAAATCATGATTCATGCCTATAATTTTACTCTCAATCACGAGTATATGTACTCTTCCTTTCTAAGCGGAAATGAATCAACTCTGTACATCATTCATATGAACTCAAGCACGAGCCAAATTACCGTTTCTCTCGATATTGTACTCAAATCCAATAACAACAGAAATTGCTCGTTATGGATCGGAAACGGAAATCAACCTCCGATCCCTCATCGAGCGTTTGAGAGCCGTTTGCACCACAAGCATTCTGCCTTCCGACTGAGTGCTCCCAATGTGAATGATGCCAGCACCGCTCTGACCACAGTGTTCGTTTTGGTGGCCAACGAATCACCGACATCTTCTGCCACTTCTTCTCTGGTGGAATTTGGTCTCACCATAACCATTTCTCAATTTGCTCTGAGAGGAGGTACCATTGCCTTTCTGGTCCTTCTCGGAATTGTCGTGATTGGAATAGCTCTGTTGTTGGTGGTTGTTGCTCTTGTTCATTGCACTTCGAAACGTGTCCAAGTATTGGAAACGCACAACCAGCAACAACAAGAGGACTCTCGCAACAAGATTGAAATGACACCGATCCACTATCAAAAGATGACTGATGAAGAAGAGGTCTAATCTTGACTCTCTAATGTGAGTAACATTCGCGTGTGTTCTTAAGTGCTTGCATCGCCTCCGGTGATCCTGTTATTGTGGATGTGCCTTAATAAAAAATGCTCACCACCCCATCCAAAGCAATTACTCTTCCACCCTCCTCATCGGCAACGCCATCCTCCTCGTGTTCTTCTCTTTCCATTCATCAGGAACATCAAGAGGAAGGGGACATGTTGCTGAGAAGAGTGGTTGCATCTAATTTTGTTGGAAACGGAACTCCACCTCCTTCTCCTCCTCCACCAGCAGCGAAAGTAAGAAAAAACAAGACCAGAAAATTTACATTCAACGTAATGGACTCTCCAGCAGAATCTTTTTCTTCGTCGGATGGTCTTTCTTCATCTCAACGATTGGACAAGTTGAGGTCATTGAGTATTTCAATGGAACAAGATAAGGTTCAAGAGGTTGAACGATTGATCGTTGATCATTCTCCAAAAGGAACAAATACGCAGTGTGTCAAATGGAATCTTGGGATGCAATCGGATCAAAAGCAAAAAGACCATTATGGGCACCGTCCTTGCTCACCAATCCTCGAAACAGACCGAAATCCAAGTCATGTCCTGCAGATTACGTGGTCAGCTTTGACATGGGAGAAAGTCAAGGAGTTGTTTCCAGTCATGTCTTAGACCCCTTGGAACATGGCTTTGTACACAACAATGAAAAGAGAAAAGAATTAGCAGAAAAGCTGCTATTGAAATCACAGGGTTTGCATTTCAAGCCCATTTCCAAATTTTTCAAGTCACATAAGGGTGTTCGTGAGGAATCTCTATATAAGCATTCACAGCCCTCCCAAGAGACTCTAAAAACGGGGAAATTATAGGGGAGGAGTGAATGACGTACTGAGCAAAACCATTGAGGAAGAAATTCAAGAAAATGAATGTTGCAATTATGAAGAGCTATTAAGAAAAGGTTTCTATCTTTATTTGGGTGTTACAGCCGATTTAAGTATTCTAAAAACACTTTTTGAAAGAAATTCCAGATGATTCCTGCATGAAACTCGATAACCAGGAGTGTGTTGAACCGTTTCGCTTAAACATAGCACTTTCCATTGATTACGAATTCAGAACATCGTATTTTTCTGTTGTTTCTCACGACTCCTTTTTGGTTAAGGGTTTTGTTGAAACTCTTTCTTCGTTTCCTACCAATACAAACGAGCAGTTGAAATTCATTGAAAACGCGTTTGAGAAAGATGAATACAATAACATGAAAATGAAACGCTTGTTCTCGATGAAACGCCAAGATTTCCCACCTTCTCAATTTGTTTCTTGTGATAACGATATTGAGCGGTCCATATTGCATTTTGGGACAGTCCACGGACAAACAGCAGAATGTGTATTTGAAAGAAAAACAACCAGGAACGATGGCCCTTTAGTGAAAGTATTAACAGAGTGAGAGCTGTGCTTATATGTAACGATAATCTTAGTAATCAGTACATTTCTCGTGGAATGTGGCAACTGATTCATCTCTTTGAAATTGAGGATATATTGGATTCCGAAGTGCAAGCTCCTCTTTCCTCCGTGAGGGAAGAGAAATCGATGAATGCACCAGAAATGGGCACCCAGACGACAGAAGAGATAATTTTAGGTGAGTCTTGTAGTGAGGATTTACAAGATGTGAGCAATGCAAGTCCACACCATCTTGACCCAATGATCGAAAAAGAAGTTCACAAGGAAACAACCTCCGATCAAAGTGCACTTCAAGAGAGTGAAAAGACTGACTTGTTGTTGAAGAATGCCATGTGCGACCAGACCACAGTGGAAAATCATACAGATACCTTTGATTTACAATCAACCTTAGAGTTGGTACCGTACAATATTGATTGTTTTTCAGAAAACCTTGACCAAAATTCAAAAGAGGAGCCCACAACTGATAATGAGACGTCGTTTATACCAACAGAAGAGAAACATTTGGAAATGCCCGTATCACCACCTCCATTAATGATTGCCAATAAGGAGGATGAGCAAAACGAAGAAGATTCAATAGAGGTATTGTCAAAAGAAAACGTTCCTGAGATAATTTCCCGCAGAACAGGAGACTCATTTGATGTTGACAGGAGCGACCAAAAAGAAGAGTCCTTTGAGGTTGGAATCTCAAAAGATAAGAATGAGCAAGCTGAGGATCGAGTGGAGTCACCCCACCCAACAAGCAATAGTCAAAAGCAACACAAAGCTCCCATTAAAAGAAGAAAGGAAATAGACGCTATGTGAAACATCCTACTCTTTTCAAGTAAAGGCTCTTTTCCTCGTATCGAAACAAAGTCGGTGTTTTAAAACCAAAAAAAGTTCTCCCAATAGTCGTTCTCGTCACTCTTCGTCGGATTCAGAAATTGAAATTCATCTACTAGCTCATCTCCTCTTCATCAGAATTTCAACTGAATTTTTAAATTGCACATCATCATCCTCTCCTATTGAAGGAGAATACAATTCTATATCAGCATCATCACCAAATATATGCTCAAGAAATTTTTCGGCAGTGTAGCCGATAACAAGAAAGATCTCGAACACTTTGCGATGAAAGAACTGAATGATGATTTTCCTCCTGGTGCTTCATCGTCTCCCACAAGCATGCCGAATACAGAATCTCCAACAAACAGCACCAACAATAATGTAAAACCATTCAACAACATAATTAATAATAATAATAATAACAACAAAACTTCGTCTCCTTTTTCACCTAGAACAACAACAAATTTTCCCTCACAACAACAACAACTTCATCAACTCCCACCCACCATTTCTACTAGCACTGCCAAGTCCTATGCAAGCACTCCGACGACTGCCACAACACCCAGTGATCTTCAACGAAGGATTTCTCTTGCACTCACTTCATCTCAACAACAGAAGGAATCACCGACTGCTGCTCATATTTTGCTCACGGAAAGAGGAGCTTCTATGCTTCACCTTTCTGCTCATCATCATAGAAATTCATCATTGTCAAGTTTGTTGGATAGTAATGGTAATTTATTAGAAACCCTTTCTGCAGCAGACGATGAAGTTAATGGGATGAACAACAATGAAAGCCTCACCAACAATCCAACAACTAACACGGGTAGTGGTAATTTGAAATTACCAGAACTGGTTGGTATTGCTCCAGGTAGTCCCGATTTGTTAGAGGCTTTTGTGGCAGCCGAGAGTGATAGCGATGATGAGGAAGCAATGACGCCAAGAGGTACATTCAATGGAGGAGCCTCCAAGAATGGCAGTAATAATGAACAACAACAATCACAAGACGACAACGGTATCAACACTCCAGTGCTCAAAGTAGATCGAACAGACACTTCCGAGCAAAATTCATCAGCACAACAAACTCTATCAACAAACTCTCTTTCGGGATTAACAATAGGTTCCAGACATTCATCCAAGGATGCACTGGCCTCTGTAAGCACTCCCATGAGTGCCCGAAGTTTGGCCTCCATGTTAGATCAATTCATGGATGATCACTTGGCTTCTCCAAATACCTCAAGTTTTATGATGGTTGAGAGTGGAGAACGAAGATTGAGCTTGGATGAGACACAAACAAGTTCATCATCTAAAATTGATATTGAGCCAGTTCCAAGAGCATCTTTGGATAACAGTTCTACCGGAGTTTCTAAAAACAACGGCCATTTCCCAAAAATTCATGGCTCTGCATACCTTCAAAATGAAGAGGTATCTACCTCGTCACCTTTATTAACAAACACTAGTGGATCTGTAACTCCATCTCTCCAAACACCAGTACCTCTAAAACATAAACGAACAAAGAGCGTAGATTCTTCACATCAACAAGATACATCAACAGTCGGAAAAGCTTCGCCTACAATCACAAAAACAGCAACAACAGCGAATCTTCAGAATATTGTTAAAACTCCAAACAAATTTGCAGTTCCACAAAATGAAACTCCAATCTACAAATCGTTCAAATATACAGATGAAGAAGGAAAAGAATATCATTATCAAGGAACTGTTTTGCCAAGCACAAACGAAATGCATGGTAGGGGCGAATTATTGTTTCCTAATAAGACCATCTATGAAGGAGATTTTGACAAAGGAAAAAACATGGATTTGGAAAATTATTTTCCATCCCCAATTCCAAAGAAACCACCAACCATCGCAATCGGTCAATGGAATAATGATGTACCTTCAAGCGAATTACCTTGGAAAATTTCATATGATGGAGAGGAAATGGAATATTGGGGATATGTAAAATTGAAACCAAAAGTGTTGGAAAAATAATGTATACTCTTGATGGTACGTACTCATCTACATACAACAAATAATAATTAATAATAATGTAACAACTAAAATTTTAATGGAATTCATTAGATTTTGAGAGAACCCAAGAGGGAGAGCTATATTGTAGCAAGACCAACACCAAGTACTTTGGCTCATTTAAACACAATCAAAAATATGGATTTGGAGTTGAAATTTATCCAAATATTGCAGAAAGATATTGTGGAGGATGGAAACATGACATGTATCATTATTTTGGAACTTATCATTATAGAGATGGCACGTACTTCCAAGGAATGTACAAGAAAGGACAAAGAAAGGGTAAAGGAAAACTTTATTTACCTAATGGAGACATTATTGAAGGTTTTGGTATGGAGACAACAAAGTTGAAGGCTGCACCTACTACAAGGGAACCTGTAAAAATGTTCAATTAACAAACCTTCATATGCTCCAATTCCAAATTCAAGAATCAATGAAGTTATACGAGAATATGGGGCACATGGATGAATTAGCTATGAGTATGTACGACCCAGAATGTGTAAAACCTGCATCTGATTTGAAGTGGACTCAATATTTGGTGCTTTTAGGGATGATTGGAAAAAGAGCGGTACGCTCTTTCAAAGAAACTAGTCAGCAAAAGTTCTACCAGATATGAGCTAATGGGAATATCTTCCGTGTCTGCACAGTTCGACAGATTAAGGAAAGCTTTTACATCTATTCTTACGCAGTTATTGACAGGAACCTTTTCTGATATTTCTGCCTCTGCTTTAGATCCCAGTTTCAAGTTTATATCCAATTTTATTGCATTCTTTGTCAGCATATTCTGTGGAAGTTACTATATCGGATCGAACTCAAAATCAGTTTCTGGAAAGCATCAAGCCACACTGCTCTATCATGCGATTGACGATACAAAGAGTTTTATCATGTTTTTATGTGACAAAGTGTTGTGGGACTTTTCGTACGAGATGTCTTCTCGGTGGCTCTTACTGCAGATGTTCCAAACTCGGAACAACTATTGGTAGATATTGAAAAGGAGTTTTATCCAATTTGTAGAAACTTAATTTCAAATACCGTTCATGAAAAATTGGTATGTTACTGAGCTTTAGAAATTTGTGTGACCTTAAATTTTTACACGATTTTCATACGATAGTTTTCAACGTTATTTGAACTTTACAACTATCACTATCGTGATAGCGATTTACTCATGAATCAAAAGATTAGATCTCTTCAAGGTTGTACCATATCAATGTTTGGTGTCGCACCAGAATTTGCTCCATTACCACCCTCAGACATGAATCTTGTATTTTACGAATACAAACAAACAAGCGATATTCCATATGAAGAGACAATCAAACTATTAGATCAAATAAGAAATGCAAAATCAGTAATTGCTAAAATTGAAACTCTCTCTAAAGTTAGAACACACGCCATGCAAACAATGAAAAAATATAGAAAAGCACATAAGCGAAAGGAGGCATATTTGAATTATCAGTCTTCAAATGAAGTTTATGACATGGATAGAAACACAAAACCAACTACAAAGGAGCCGTGGTGGAACGCAGAGCTCGAGAAACGATGTGAGGAGTGGCAAGCAGGAGCTGATGATGTCACATCTGTGTATAGTTATATTTTCAGCAAATCCAGCATTGACAATTTTACTGCTACTTTCCACTATGTTAATGACTGGAAGTCAGAACAGGTGAATTTCGATCCAGTCAGTCACATAATACGATTTTATGAAGGCTATTTATCATATATTCAAGATATAGACCCAAATATTTTGCATGATGGCCAATTTATTTCCAAGTACTCTCTGACTAGCTCCTTAGAGTCCGCTATTGAAGGACGCGTTCTTGTGTACCGAGATAAGAATTTACCATTCTTCTGGTTACCGAGCTTGTTGGTCCATGTTGGTCTGGAAATTGGTAAAACCATCGCAAATTCAGCAGCCGCTATTACCAAATCATCTTCCCTTAGTATTTCAAATATTACCAACATTACTAATATTACTGCTGGCTCAATTTTGAACCTTTTAGCTTCCTTAAATCCAGCCACTGCTATGACCTCTACGAAAAACGAGTCTGCTCAAGATTCTAAAATGAGTTTTAATCCCTTCACGAGAAAGTTGATACTTCCAAGTAATCTGGAAGTTGTTGATATCAGCAATCAGAATTTAGTTCAATCGATTATCAAATTCTATGATCTGGTTCGACAAACTTTAGGTGCCAGCTCAATAGGTTTCAATGTAGAGTTGAAAAGAATGAGGAGACAGGCAACAATGATGTCATTGTGGTGTTTGACAAGCTCTATCCAAGCTATGTCTACTCTGAGATTGCACTTGGTGTGACTCGTTACATCAAATACGAACTTCAGAACATTATCATTGTTTAATGAGGAACTGATTGTTGTAAGTGAGCTGTAGCTGTGGTTGATTGTTGCCACTTCGTTTCCTTAAAGGGCTTTTCTGTCATATGCCAAAAGAAGAAAAAATTAAAACCCTTTTATGCAACTAAATTTCCGCGATCGAATCATCTTGCTCGTGTAGGCCTCTAAACTCCTGCAGAGCGCCGACAATGCACCAACAAATCAGGAGAGTAAAGCTCCAATCGGTGCCCCCAAATCATCTCTTTTTCCATACCAAGACTTTGAGAGACACCACACCAGAACACCAAAGAGATCTCAAAAACAAAATCCAAAAGCGGTTCTCTCTCTCTCGCTAGCCACCCATCTGCTGCTGCCGTACTACTGTGTGTGCTATCGTTCAGAAACGGTAATGAGTCGCTCCTCATCCTGCACTGTATCTACTTCCATGTTGTTTTTGAGAACACCTCCAACGAATTCTGTGATCGTCATTACTGAGAAGAGTTTTTCTTTAAGGTGCTTTAAAGATTTTGTTGAAACAACGCCATTCATACTTCCGAGTGCACGAGTAGCACAATTACAAAGGACGACAGATTTCCACCACTTCTCAAATCCATTCCATTCACTCTTGTATATTATTCATTCACTACTCACATTCTATTTATTGCCGTTGTGTCGATCATCATCATCATCCTTCTTTGTATATTCCAATTAATTGGTCATTCCATGGGCGGCATCAATTCTGTAGCCATTCGATCCACTCCTCACGACGACGACGGAAAGCTTGATCTCGAGAATAACTACAACAACAACAACAGCAACTTCCATTCGAGAGCTCTCGAGGGTGAAGAAGCAGAACGAGCCTTACAGAGAGCTCTCTTCATTGGCACCACCAACACCAGCACCAACAGCACCACCACTACTGATTCATCACCAGCACCACCACACCACCACACCCACCGATCAGGATCTGTTGCTTCTGAGGGATCACCCAAATCCATTCCAATTTGGCTCGACAACACAACCACTTGTTACTTTCCGAACCGTAACAATAAGAGATCTTCCTTTCTTCCTCAACAACGATCTTTTTGCACCACCAAATCCACGCAGAAACCAGCACTTTTATGTAAACGAGAATCAGAGTCCACATTGAAATCATCCGTGGAGTCCACCTTCAATACGGATTCCATCTCTCTGAATGGCTCGAAACGAAGTCATTCTGCTATTGGTCTCTCACTCTATGAAAAGTCATTACTCACAAGGGAATTGAAAGCGAGTATGAATGATCACTTTCAACCACAAAAACAACAAATGGTTGAATCGGCCTCCATGTTACACTCATCGGTTTCAACGTCCTCATTCCTTTCTTCGAGTGATCACAATAGAAACAGTCCTAAGAAAGCAGCTGTGAGTGGTGGTGTTACGGATCCAGTGAATAATAGCACACAATCGTCGAGTGGTGTTGACATTCCTCAACGTCGACGAAAAAGAATGGACCTCAGAATTCTTCATCACAAGATTATGACAGTGATACATCGACGTCCTCTTCTTCTTGTACCAATTCACCCCACAACCACTCTTTCTTAAATACTATGTCAAGAAGAATAATGGTGTTGTTTCAACCCAACAAGGAGATTCATGTGCAGATGACTTGTACGATTATGGCAAATCTGAAAAGAATCAACGAAACTTTCGATCTCAATCACTTCCAAATACGAATACAGAACCTGGGTCTCCCATTCGACCAATGAAGAAGGTTAACTCAGATAATTTCGGTTGTGACTTCCTTCCCATCATTGTCACACCTCCACCCTCTTCACCTGAACTCACTTCGTCAACGCCACCTTTTCGATCCGTGAGTCAAGAATTGCAACAAGCCAAGAGAGAAAACGAGCTCGACGAAAGAAGAAATTACTCGAGCAACAATTAATCCACGAACAACAGCAACAACTCTTAGAACGCAGCATGAATATGAAGTCAACCATTCGATCAAGCTCAGAAATTAAGCTCAAAGATAGTCCCAACAGCAAAAAGAATAATCATGCAGATCCTGCCCACCAAACACATTGCACTCTTCCTTCCATCTTTGAAAAAGTTCTTTCACAAACAAGAAACTAACAATGTCAGCACTGAAAATGTGAGCCTCCTTTTGATTGTTCTCAGATATTTATTGGTCACTGTTGCTGAATATTGACAAGAAAGCATTTCTACAGTATGTTCACACACATGGAACCACCCTCAACAATGAATAAATGCTGGCTCCTTTCTACTAGTATCTTGTGTTGTCGAACATGGAACACACACTTGCGATGTTGAACGAACGATTGTTTTTTGTTTTCTGCGATAGTTAGACAAACTAAAAATAAAATGTTTTCACCCAAAGACTTGAACTCTATCGTGAGAAACTCATGTTGGAGCCACCAAGTTTGATGAAGGCGATCCTCATTGATGATGATGAACCACAACCACAACAGAGTAGTTTCGGAATTTCTGAAGTGGAATATTTTGAGAAATGTTCCATCGGGAATGAACAGGAATTACTGCTGGGCGAAGGAGGAAATCATCATCATCGCCAATCTCTCTTTCATTGTGGATTTATTTCAAAGAGAATGGCTGCTGATTTTGATAATCTTGATGAGGGATGGAAAAAGCGGTTGACTCTTTGTTGTCGGGAACATAAGAATGGTTGTTCCGATACAAAATTCTTCATCATGACAGGTTCTTCATCAGCAAAAGAATTACTTTCTCATCAAGTGTATGACACCTTGTTGTATAGAGTATTTGATTCGGCTATTGGAAATGGTGGCATTGAGCAAAATAATTTCATCATCACGAATAGCAACCATTCGAGTGTAGCGCCGCTCGGAAGATCACAACCATGTACTGCACTGTATCATCATGAATTTGAAATTATATTTTCAAATAATTATCCTTTACAACCTCCGAGAGTGAGATGTCATACCCTCTATCATCCAAATGTACATCCAATGACTAGCGAGGTGTGTTTGCCGTTATTGGCGTTGAATGAATGGAAGCCATGCTTTGTAATTTCTACAATTTTAATGGCCATTGATCAATTATTAACTGATCAAATGCATTGGGCTTCAGATTGGAATACAAGTAGAGTGAATGGAGAGGCATTTCAATTATTGAGAAATAATGTTGCATGTTTCAACGAACGAAAAAGAGAATATTATTTTAGTAGAAAAGCAATAATTGCTGAGAATGGAGGTCAATTTATGAGTGCATTTGGAAAATATAGTGGTAGTCACTTGAGTAATTGTATAGAAACAGAAACCACACCAGCAGAAGCTGATTCATCCTCTTTGGATGAAATGATGATGGACGATCCTCATGTGTGAATTAAGGAAGAATTTACAATATGATAATTGTTGTTTTTTACTCCTTCCTATATTTGAACAAGTTCGAACATGAGAATTACATTGGACTATGACCATGGTAAGTTCGTTTTTAAATGTCACAGACATGTTCACTGCATTGTTTATCTAAAATGACCAAATCAGACTTGGATTATTATAATTCTAGCATAGTTAGGTAGCACTTATAGACTTGTTTTAGTTTTAGAAAGACGGAAGTGTTTCTGAAGCACACCACCTTAAACATGCATTCTTGTTGGTATATTTGAAAAACAGTCATTCAAATCTCACTTTGCAATTCCTCCCTGTTTTTGCAAATCACGTGATAACTTCCACGTCTTGTATTCCCTCGTGTCCTTCAATCGTTCAAAGGTATCATTTAAATTCATGAGCAAATCAGTGAGAAGGATGTTGTAAAACTTGGAAAAGCGAATTTTTTCTGTCACCTACTCCTTCTTTTCCGTCATTTCCAAATTCGAAGTGTTGGAATTCTTTTGATTCATTGTGGGCCATAACGTTTCCAATTCGCGAGTGACTTTTGAAGGCATGTTCACTTCATATTTTGAATAATTTTGAAAATATGTCACATGAATATGATGAAAATCCTCCTCTGAAATTTCTCCATTCGAGAGGGATTGACTCTTTTTGTAATTCTTGCAATTCCTTATAAAGTAAAATATTCTCCAATGAAAATTCTTTCGTGCAGTACTGTGTGAATAGTTCTTGAAAGGTTTCATCTTTCAAATATTCTTCAAGAAGTGATTCAACGTTACTTGACTGAGTGGCCTTTGCAGAGTCTTTTTCGGATTTCTTCTCATAACGAGTGCGCGCCCGTCGAAACCATTCCAATATCACGGCAGTGAATCCACCTCCCAACATGTATGTGAATATGGGGTGAACTTTTTCAAGATGGCTATCAGAATGTCACTCACATGCGCAGCCGATCCCAATAAACCCACATTAAAAATCACAATTAATATCAAACAACATAAAATTCCAAAGAGTGTCAAGATGTCAACTCTCAAATGAAATGGATCTTCAAAAGTAAAGATATGAAGAATTCCCTTCTCTCGAATTTTCTTCCAATTCGCAAAAATGTCCACAAGAAAAATTAATATTCTAACACACATGGAATGAAAACCTGAATCACATACATGATATTGATTCCTAATTGAGGTTTTGGATTATACCCATTTGTGGAAAAGTAAATAATGGCAATCAATAGCCAAACCAGTCCATATAAAAGTCCAGAACATAATGAACCAATAATTCCAAACAAAACAGACGAAAGCATTCGATGGAGTTTGATTTGTTTCTCCGAAGATTCATTCATTGCCAACAATCGATACAAATATCTCATATAAGAAAACCTTAATAAAGTAAATCCATAAATTCCAATAAGAATTCCCAACAAGGTCAAAATGACACATGATTGCATACTTGGACAATAAGTTCTAATTCCTTCCGAGAAGAATGCACACACCAGTATGGCCAAGGATGGAACCAAATAGGGAACAAGCAGTCGACGTTTCATCGAAATGGTTTTCCACACTGTTGAAAATCCGCCAAAAAGAAAACCCATCACAAGAGAAATATAATTCAAAGCTTCATAAACTGCTCGAGCTGGAAATCCAAGGAATCAGAACATGTCATGAATTCATTGGTCATGGAATTAAGGCAAAACATTTCATTAAGGGGATGTAAGGAAGAGAAATTGTCCGTCTTGTAAATTCCATAATTTTGAGAGGAAATGTAGGGATAAAAAGTGAGATTGGAAGAGACGGATTTGAATAGAAAATCTTTTAGGAATATTCTTTCTGTGAGTGAAATATTTCCCAAATTTCCAAATCGAGCATTTAAGGTTAATAGGTTGTCATTGAAAAAAGGAATGAATGAAGTGGAATTTAAAAAAGAAAAATCTCTCTTCCTGTAAACATTCTCTTCAATTTCTAATGTCGAAGAAAATTGATTGGGAGGAATGGAAGTGACAGCATATCGAGTGGGAATTGAGAATTCCTGTAAAAATTCCATTTCACTCCATTCGACCAATTTTCCATTTCGAGGAAGATTTATCAACACATTTTGAATGGTTTCTATATCAGTCACAAACACATCAAACATTTCCATTGGATTTCCCATGATACAATCGATATAAATAGAAGACATTGAAGCGACACTTTGTGGAATGATTTTCGAAGCATTCAAAGCTTGTAATTCCAAATTGAACATTTGCAATCTCGCATCAAACTATACTTTCAAACCATCTCCAATAATTGCAATTCTCTTCTTGTCCAATTGTTGAACGGATGTGAAATTGAGCCAAATTCTCCGTTCCGAAATTTCCACACCAACAAATGATTCCACCCATAAACGATAAAATTTCGAGAAAAGAAATTAATTGTCGTTTCTTCGTAACGAGAGGATATTGTTTGCTCATATTGTTGTTGAATAAATAATAAATCGAGAATGGAATAGTGTTGGAGCGGGAGAGGATTGCTTGTTGAAAGTTTGGAAATTTTGGAAGAATGGAAAGAGTTTTGAGAAGCAACACAGAGAGTGAAGAAGGAAAATGAAAGAAGGGAAATGAGAAGAACACAGGTTGCTGAGTGATGAGAAGGGTGTTGCATTTTTGGTGTTGGCAGATGACAAGAAATGATGACGCAAATACCAAAAATGTCGAATAAAGATCCGCATC
>NW_025408003.1:15100-75830 GCF_008403515.1 Naegleria fowleri | reverse complement strand
TATTACATGAAGCAAAAATATAGAAAGTCCGACAAGGTGTTGATCTGTCTAATCATCACCTGTTTATTAGTGAGCTGCATATTATTCACTGCACCAATTCCCTTACTTGCAATAGGTAGTTCATTCCTGCAACAAAGTGGAACACCCACTTCAGCTGCTGTTTCAGACGGAAATGCTATTATTTACACTCGTTTTCCATGTTACATTGTTGGCACAAGAGAGTGCTCATATTCTCAATCCTCTTCATATTCAGATACGAACCGAGGCATTGTCTTTCGAATTTCTTTTCCCACGTTTTCCAAGGACGGTGGTTCCAATGTGTCACAAACCAATCCAAACAAACCTTACAAAACCCTGCTCTCAGATACATGTTATCCAAAATCACAACAATATCATACACAATCCGAATATGTGTGCTACACCAACAAGGACGAAACAAAAGTTTCTCTAACTGAACCTAAAACCAGTCAAAGTTCTTACATGACCAATGTTGGTTTTCAATTACTCTTATTTGGAATTATTGGATTTATTTCAAGTGTCTGTATCGTCATTTCACTGTGCTGCATTTGTTGGATTCTAATTGAGCACAAACCTTGGATTCAAGATAATTTAACATTCTCAGAACAACTTCAATTGGAAGCAGCAGAAGAGGCCTCTCGAAAATATAAGGAAGCTAATTTGGTGTGAACAATCACCCAGTCATTACGAAACTAATTTTCTCAATAATATTAATACTAATAATTTATTCTAACTGAACATCCATTCATGATTTGACTAACCTTTTTGATACACTCAATAAAGATATTATTCCTATTAACCTGAATTAAATCATCTTCAAAATTTAATGAATAATATTGGTAATATACATGTATACGAAAAAAGAGGACCAAATTGTTAAAGTTAGCAAAAACGAAAATAAAAAAATGCAAACAAGGAAAAAGCCACCAACACGCAACAACCACCGATGATCAATGCTTGGATTTCCATCCCATCATGGAAAAGACTATTAGTTTTTTCGGGATTTATCTATTGGTGTTAGGTGTTTTAAAAACAGTGGAATACTTCAGTGAAGGGTTACAAAAGATTGAAGGAAGCTTGGATTTAAGATCATCGGGATATTCATCAGATCCTCCAGAAATTGAAGTATTTGAATTGATTGAAAAGATGGGCTCCGAAGGAAGGACTAGTCATCTCATCATGCAATTTATAGATCAATTTCTATTTGTTCCGATTTATTGTGTTGTCCATTGTTATGTCTGGTTAAAAATTGGAGAAGGCTTATTCAGTCCATTAATGTACATTCTCGTCGCTCTTACAGCCTTAGTGGACACGGCAGAAAATTTATCCATCATTGTCTTGTTATTGACCTATCCGTTTTTGAGTGGAGTGGTGAATGTGAAAGAGTTGGCTGGGTCGACACGTCCACTGTCAACCTTTCCAACGAGTCAAATGATATTGAAAGCTTTAGCAAGAGGACTGCATTATTTCACACCTTATAAATTCATGCTCATTGGACTCTTTTTCCTAACCATGTTGGTGATGACCATTTTGTCTCACATTATGGTTCAAGCAAGTGAAGAAGAAGAGGAAAACAGTCTGCTGGTGACAACAAGGCGAGCTCCACAACAGCAACCACAATTTCAACGTTGAAAATATCATCCAATACGACAACATCTTCGTTACCAACAGATCCAAAGAAAAACAAGAAGAAAACACAATAGATCTCATTCTCATATGTTTTGATTCCTTGATTTTAGGAGATTTCACATTTTACAACGATCATGGATTCTTACAAGCTCACTTCTGTGAAGTTTCGTCTTTTAGTTGCCGACAACCCCGCGCCTGTCAGAATGATTTTTCCGTTTGGTTGCCTAGAAGCGCGTTGTCGGCAAAACAAAAAATACCTGAATTCTATCCGTGGAGTGGGAGACTTGTTTCTCATTATTGACAGCACTTCTGGAACAACAACGACACAATAAGATGACCATGAGAGGACTTGTTCGCTCCTCCCTCTTCTTGATGCTGACCGTTTTGGTCACACTTGTCGTGATTGTAGTTTCCGAGTCGCATCCACAACTCGATTCAATGAAAATCCACAATTTGATGAACATTGGTGTGAAAAATCATTTAGAAGGAACGTTCAAAGTGCACTTTTTGAATGGTGATCATGATGGAGTGATGAACGATCATCAACAATTTAAAACTGTGGATTCTGATTGGATAGGAATGTATAGAATTGAAAATGGAGATTCTTTCAAATTCTTTGCACAAAGTTTGCACTCACCACTGGCTGTCACTTTTGACGGAAAACGTATGGACCTTGTAGTTTATGTTCCTAAATCGCACAATGATTGCATTCGATTGAATTATGACATGATCGATACGACCCAAGAGACAAGCTCCACCAAGAGCGGAATTCACATGACTCTCTCAATATTTATGGAAAACATGCTGAGACCTGCATTGCTGTCAAAATGGAGAATGGAACTCAATGAAGATGGATATTTGAGTGAAATTGCTCAATGCACTGAAAAAGACTCGTTAATTTTCATCAATGATTTGAAAGAGGAAAGCAATGATGCTTTGATCGCCTGTTTCAGTAAGAAAACAAACAGAATTTACAGAATTAGATCGAGAATGGCTGAAATTGAGCTTGACACCATTCCAATGTCTACAGTCTCCTCTCATTACAGTGATTTAACCAAATCCAATTGTACAACAGTTTCTCCCAAGCAACAATTCAAGTCATTTTCTCCTTCTCAGTCTTTACTTAATTCCGAAAGAAGAAAGACCAGTGTCACCTCCACTCCATGGTACAAGATGATGAAGATCCACACTTCCACACCTCACATGAATGGAGTCATCATGATCAAGAATCCACACGCAGCACCAAATGCCACAAAAGTTTGTGTCTTTTACATGGAGCAGGCTATCGATTCGATCAAGAACCCGCACATTCGTTTTCATATTGGGGAAATATCAATGCATATACCACCCAATGCAAAGAATCATGGTTCATTCGTCGAAATACGGCCAATCGAGGATGGACTTCTGAGGAATTACAGACCTCTTACTGTGCATTAGCTCTCGTCAACAGTAAGCCAAATACGACCCTCATTACAGACACTATTATTTTCACACACTCGATGGGTAACTTGATCTTCCCAACTGCCATGTATAAGGGATATTGTGAACTCGATCTCAAGACATCGACGTGGGTTTCTTTGTCGGCACCTTTCAATGGATCAAAAGCTGCTTATTATTTGAAAACTTTGTGTTACGATTATGATCATCAATCTGCCCCAAATAGCATTCAAAAATTTTTGACTTTATTGCTGAAGTGACACAAAATTGTGATGGTGAAAATCCAATTGAGGCAGATGCAACTCTGTATCCTGATTTTTGTGATATTGACAGACCCAGTTATCGAGGAAAGAAACCCATGTGTTTGGGTTCACCAATCTTCTCTTATTCGAAACCATTAATTTCTGCAAGAATGTGCGGTTTTTCACCTATGGGACTCGTTACTTATTATGGAATTGCTTTGGAGTTATTTGCAAATTTAGTACAATATGGTGAAGCAAATGATGGTTTGGTTCCTGCTTCGAGTTGTCTCATGGACACACCAATGGATAAATTCTCTCCTACTCCAGAGAGTGCATTATATAGCGCAAACATTAATCATGCAGGTAGGTGATAGATCTTTGTGTGGAATTGAAATTTTTAAAATTTATTATTAATATTGCATATCGACAATATTGTCATTTTGTGAATCATTGAATTTATTATGTACATTTATTTTGAAATATTTAATGTGACATAAACTGCTCAGATGCCACATGTAGAAATGGTGACTCATTATTTGGAGACACCTCCAAACAACCATGTGCATTCTATTCCTTCAGAAACTAAAACATGTGAAAACATGATTCTCTCGAACGAGGAATGAAAACATTGTTGCCTTATGCAATTTTTCCAGACAACCAATCAAACCCTTCATATAACCCCTCCCCAGTGATTGCCGAGCACTCTTGCAAGTGATAATCTTGTTTAATACTTTTCAAATCCAATTCCTCTGCAATTTGAGATGCCGATAAAGCTTCTGACAAATCTTGCTTATTTGCTAAAATAAGTAATTTCACTTTTTCCAAATTTGAATTCGTTAGTATTTCATGCAGCGTTTCTCGTGCTTCCTGCATTCTTTCTCGATCTGCAGAGTCCACCACAAATATAATAGCATCCGTATTTTCAAAATAATGTTGCCACAAGGATCGAACTTTTTCTTGTCCTCCCAAATCGAAAATCAACATTTTGACATTGTTGTATTGTATCATTTCCGAATTGAATCCAATTGTTGGAACAGTGGTGACATTCTCATTCAAACCAATTTTATATAAAGTTGCTGTTTTACCAGCATGATCGAGTCCCAGAATTAAAATTTTCGAATGTTTATAACCGATGATTTGAGAGAAGAAGATTTTCGAGAGAAGGGAGCCCATGATTGACAAAATGTTTCTTGTTGTTGACAAGAGTTTCAACGAAAATTGCAAAATATTTTTTTTGATGAGAAAACAGAAAGGTTCGATCTTTTTTTGGAAGATTTTTAATGGACAATTTATGAAATCGGTTTTTATTTCATTCTGGATATGAGGAAACCCTGATCAGGGTCGCGTCAACAATTATTCCCCACTAATGTAGTAGAATCTGCTAATGCTTGCATATCCAATGGAGACAGGGCATCGATGGGATTTGTAAAATGCAGCTAGTTGATCATGTCGACAATGTCTCCTGCTGTCAAGGTCTGTATGTACCACCACATATCTCAATTTTGAAGATGCTTGACTGAGTCTAGAGGTAAATTCTGTCGCTTTTTCCCAAATATCTTGGTCTGCTCCGTAACCATGTTGATTGAAGGTAATTTCAATAGAAATTAACTGTTTTAAAAAGTCAAATTGCTCCTCTAGTGTAGTTATAGTGCTAAATCCATTCAGTACCAAATGTTCTAATTTAGGTAATGTCTTTTTGTTCAACAAAGAACGAAGAATAATTACTTCTTGTATGCCCAAATTTTTTCCATAATTTCTATAATCGTCGTCATTATATCGAACTCGTAAATATCTGACGCCTGGAAATGTTGCTCCATCAAATGAATATTCTTGAGTGGCTGTTGTTTTAGAATCGTTTCCTTGTTCCACGCTCAAAAACATGATATTCTCTGGAAATTCATAGTCCTCAAGTGGCAGCAAATTGGGAATCAGTGAAATTTGTAATAAAATAATTTTTGACAATCGATTTCTTAGAAAGTTGAAATCAATGTCCTCCTCCTTCAATTCAGAGTTCTGATCAGTTTGGGAGTCAGTTGTTATATTGTTATTGCAAAGCAATTTCTTCCAACCAGATTGCTGATAGACCATCAGACCAACTTTGGGATATTTAACATTGGGGTTATATGGTACTTTTCTAGCCCAATCAGAAGGTTCTGATATTGCTTTTTTTGAATAGTGGTCGAAATAATGATAACCAAGCAATGATTCCGAGTTGTCACTCCAATACTCTTGTCTACTTTCGGAATCGAGTGCATCAAACATGTTTAGACTCAACATGAGAGATCTGAAGAAGAATAATTCAAAAGCTGATGTGTAGCTTCTATATTCATGGCAGTAATCTTCAATACTCAATTCCAATGCGTGTAATCTCTCCAAGATGGCTTTTCTGCTCGCTTCAGCATTGTTAAATATCGGTACTTTTTCTTAGACTTTTATCATCTCCAACATTATCAGAAAGAAATTCATCATATTGCTCTTCATCATTAGCATATTCGTCTTCGAACCAATTATTATGGTCAATAGTAGCATCCAAATCACTTAATGACTTTCCTCTCTCATAATGCTGCACAATATTCTGAATTCTTCCCATTTCCTCAACAGCTGTCCTTGACAAGTCTCCAGTGCCCAATTTTAATGTTTCCAAAGTCCTAGTTCGAATCCAATAAAACAGCTTTTCGAAAAAGTTGTATCCATTCAACCAAAACAATTCAAAATCAGTCAAGTGATCGTCATCTCTTTTGGAGGTGATCATTCGATTCAGTTCTTTGTTTGTCTGCATTAATTTCACAAGAGCAACAAGATTTTCATACGGAATGAGGAATGACTCAATATCTGACGATAAATAACTTCTTTTGTATCGATTTCGTTGCTCCTTATCAGCATTTGGATCAATTTTTGTGACATCAATTTTTTTGTAGAGCTCAAAATCTCCAACCAAGAAAGTCAAAATGTGTTGAAATATTTCATTAGGTAATTCGGATAAACATCCAAATAATGATTGATGATAATCGGAGGAGGTGTTCGTGGTCTGATCTTGATATTCTCTTTCATATGGAATACAAATGGTTTTCAAACTTTTATAAGGTGGAACAATATAACTGCTGTTGCTGCTAGTACTACCAACTCCGGTGCTACTAGAATGATTCACTTCACTTTCAAACTCAGCCTTCCTCTTGGGTTGTACCTTTGTCATGACTTGAGCCGCTTCCGTTGATTTTCGGGCGGTTTGTTTGGTCCTCGCCATCAAGTGTTGATCAATTTTTTCAATATTTTACAATTTCCAAAAGGTTGATTGTTTAAATTGAAAAGTTGGTGATTATTAATATTAATTCTTTTTCTTGAATTGATCTATATATATATATTGGTGATTATTTCACGAGCATGAATAGAAAATGGAGCGCTCCGATTGACACATACAGATGAAGAGTAAAACAACCTTCATTACAAAATCAACATTTTGAACAATTTCAACAAAACACTGATCTTTCAATCTTCGTTGAACAACACTCGGAGAGCGTGAAAGAGTAAGCTATAGTGAACGTCTTCCGTTGAGTCCTTCTGATTTTCAAATTTTAAGAATAGGTATCATCATACATGATACGTACCTTTGAATGATGATTCACAACTTTTCAACATTCACTTTTGGGTAACGCTCTTGCAATTTCTATTTTGGTGATATTCATTACTCATTTTCGATTTGGACTTTGGCGAAATTCATCATCTTTACATCTTCAATGATCCATGTTCTGTTATTGAGTAACGTTTTCTGAATGGATGACCATGATGAATCCATGAACACAAATGCTCAACATTCTACAAACAAATACTAAGGATGACGTTCAATGTCCTATGAAGAAACCTCATTTCCTTTTATATCAAAAATATCCAAAAACTTTTAGCAATTAGATATCACCACGACTTCTACTTTCTTTATTTATGTTTGCTTTTCAGAAGATAGAAATGCTGAATCACACTTGTCACTCAATTCCTGGATGAATTTTCTAAATTCATCAAATCATGAATGATTTCTGATTGTATTGGAGTCCGACTTTTTACACACCTCTATACAATGGCAGAATTCGTTTAAAACGTTCATCTCCACAACCACACTCTTCCACATCGTCCACTTAAAAACGAACAAAAGCAATTTGCTGCATTCGCTCTTGTCACTTGCCAATTTTCACACAATGAAATTCTCTCAAACACAGCAACAACCAGACGTTGTGATTGCAGTCATCCTTGCTTTTCTCCTTCTTTCCTCCTTCTGTTTGTGTGCACAGTTTGATTCCAAAGTCTCAGGAGGTACCTCAGCCACTGATAATGAATTTCCACACATGGTCAGCATTCAATACTTTTCAAGTCCAACCGCCACAGGAATTCACTATTGTGGGGGAACTTTGATTTCTCCCAAACATGTCGTTACAGCCAGTCATTGTGAAATTGGTCTCACGATGGATAAGATTCGAATTGTGATGGGTTCCTCCAGCAATGTGTGTTCCTCAAATCTTGCAGCTTCCCAGAAATGCATCATGAGAGGTGTCACCCGTTTCACTAAACATCCCAACTATGATTCGAGTACCATCAAGAATGATATTGCAATCATTGAATTGGATCAACCTGTTCCTTTGGATGGATGGCGAGTCACGTCAGCTGTCGTCGAAGGATCTACCATTCCAACCAATACACAGGTGTATATTGCAGGTTGGGGAAGAACCACTTCTTCCTCGAGTGTGACCAATTTACAAAAGCTCAAGTTCCAGTCTCACCTGCATCGGTGTGTAATGCCAAGAATTTGGGAATGACCACTCCGCAACAAATTTGTGGTGGAAATGGAAATGGAATTGACACTTGTGGAGGAGATTCTGGTGGACCATTGTTTAGAAAAGTAGTTCCACAAAGTGGATTACCAATTTTCGTGTTGGCTGGTGTGGTGAGTTATGGACCTCCTGGATGTGGTGGATCAAATGTGGGTGTTTATACCAATGCCACTCATTATTTGGATTTCATTAGAAGTCAAGTGTCTACTGGAACTCAATATACTGTTGCAACACTTGCTTATGGAGCTCAACAGCCTTCTCAACCAACTCCTCAACCATCTCCAACACCAGTCACACCACAGCCAACTCCAAAACCTTCCCAACAATCATGCAAGTGCAAATGCTATTGTAAGAAATTACAAGCTTTGAGAGAAGGAAAATTGAGAGGAAATTTATGGATGACATCTTCCTCTGCTTCATCAAAACCACAACAGGATGAAAACAAAGCAGTAGAAGTGCAAACAGAGTGTAGTACCAATTCCAAGTGTGAAACACATGCTTTGAATTCTTCTGCATCTCAAGTTGGAACCAAAGTGGCATTGATTTTCTCATTGTTAGCGATTGCTTTTGTTTTTTGGTAATCATTTTGTTTTCTCGTGAACAACAACCACCAAACTTTTCACACAACAATTTTGACCTATACTATTAAAAAGATAATAGTAAACGCACATGAGAAGCAAGAAAACCTTCTTCTCAACCATTGTAACAACCATTCATACATGTACACTTGAATTATTAAAACAACAAGTAACCTTAAATCATGTTCATAATCTCTTTCATTTACGCTTGATTGTTTATTTCTGATTTTTTATGCTTTGAAAAGAGTTTGGTGACATGGCGTTTTAACCACGAAGATGGTTTTGCCAAAAGCCAATACATGACCAATAACTTGGTCAACACAATTATTAGAATTACGAAAATTACACCAAATTGTGTGATCAGATAGGGAAGCAATAATTCTCTCAATCCTTGAAGACTCTGTATGAAGGTGACATTTTCAGCACAAGTATCTTGCTTGGCGTTAAAGAGAATGGATGTGAACACCAATGTCAAGGAGAACGAAACAATTCCAGTAAAAACTCTACATGTTGTCAAAATGTTAGACGCCAGGAAAAATCGATTTTTCTTACTTTGTGTCACAATGACTGGCTTTCTTCCTCGAAGATTATTACCACTCAAATTATTGAGATTTGAAGGAGGAGCTAAATTGCTCATATAACTACCTGTGGTTCTCGCTGAATTTCGATTTCGTGCTGAAGATGGTTCTGCTTCTAATGTATTTGAACCTGCGGTCGTCGATGTGATATTAAATTTTGCAGTGCTTTGACTATCCATTTCCACACTTATCCTCATGGTGTTATTCTCAACCCCGCCGACATTAAGACGAGAATAAAACTCTTCATCCTCCACTTCGGTCATCAAAAATAATTTTCTTCCAGCATTGACCAATGCAATTAAAACTAAAGCCACGGAAGCAATGGACAAGATGGTTGCAATAAGGTCACTCACCGATACAACTACCACAATATTAAATACCAATGAATTTAAATCGGAAAAGTTACAAGAAGCTGTTGAAGAAGTATTAAAAGTATTTTTCAAAGCTTGATTTTCAAATACAGTCCACCGTATGGAATGTAGTAGCGACAAGTACTCTTGAGGCTTTTCCAAAAATTGCTTAATATTATTCAATAAATTATTTACAACAGTTGCTTCCATATGATCCGAAAAATAATTATTGCCCACTCTTGCTTTCGGCAGATTTATATATTTTGTAAAATAAACTAATCCCCAAATTGCCAATCCTAACGAACATGTGATTATAAATAAATCAACAGAAATTGAAAATATCGATGGTTTAAGTTGAATGGATGATTCAAAATCGACTGAAGATGTTACAGAAGCAACAGAAAATCGTTTTGGATTTGTTGGTTCATCATGTTGCTCTTCTACGGATGGACGGTCTTGTTCCGAAATGATGATGGGATTGTGGTGTCTGTAGGGAATACGTTGTTGTTGCTGTTGTTGTAGATTCGGATGTGCTTGTTCAATAAATAAAGAATTGGATGAGGAATTCATGGTGGTGAGGGATTGGTGAGATGAAGAAAATGTTGTGAGCGTTCGGAGAGAATTTTATTGCAGTCTCTCCAACAAGTCTTGTTTTCGTATTTTTTAAAAAAATTTAAATAAATGTTAAAAAAAAGGAAAAGATGAATGTTGTTTTCATTTTCATTCAACTTTGGTTTCAAAAATATTTGATGGCACGAATAATTTCACGTTTGCTTCTTTTTTAATAAATGGAAGCAGTATTGCAAACGGTTCCACAAGCAACTTTTCTCTTCTTGTATCCAAACAAAGGTCGTACCACTGCTCCAATATATCCACCCAGCAGAGCCATGGTTATCCATGAATAACCATGAATGGACATGCATGAGACACCAGAAAAATAAGCTCCAATGTTACAGCCATATCCAAACTTTGCTCCAATACCCATACAAATACCTCCAATAATTTTGGCAATAGCAATTCCAATGTTATTCTTGAGCCAATTTCCAATATTATTCAAAATTCGTTTCAAAGTTGTGAAAATGGATGATGAGTGATCACCTTGTTTGTGACTCTTAAACGTATGAGATAAGCTCTTCAGTGAAAATCCATCTAAAAACTTGGGAATTTTCCTCGTAATAATCCAACAATTAAGGCTCCATAGACAATTCCAAAATCAAGAATAAAATTCGAATTGAAGAGCATATTGGCCTTCCTTAAATCAATATCTTTCCATGCCGACCATTTTGGAACATCAAGTGAAGGAGCAATAGCATCCAAAATTTTACAACCAATAATGGCGAAGGGACCTGTCAAACCCATGGGATGTTGCGTAGCTAAAAGAAAACAAAAGTTTAACAAAGCCAATGCAATCGAGCCACTAATTAAATCCTGAAATTTTGAAATTTAAGGTATTGTTGTGTGAAATATTCTCCCTTACAAGATGCACTTACCCAAGGTCCATAAATAAATCTAAAACAATCATTGACACAAATGACATTAATTTTTGAAGTGGTGAGCGAGTATCAATTTCATAATCTTGATTAATGAGCCCAGATTGTTCTTCTGCATCTCCACTCAAATCCATCTGGTTTTTCTTGTTTTTCTTCTGTGGTAAAAATGAATAGCAGCTGCAATGGACACTAAAATGGTTATTTGTGTCAGCATCATAATGACTGCAATCAAATACTCAAGCCATGGGTTTTTTTCAAAGAACATGATACCAAAGGCCTTTCTCAAAAATGTTCCTGGAAACAATAAACTCAATCCTGCATGATTTTTAAACCCAATATTCCAATCTCCAGCACTTTGTAATGCAGTAGCAATTACTGAACCACACACAAAGAACCTTTTTGTATCGTTGAAATAAAAATGGAAATCATATCAGCAGCACATGTTGTTGTGGTTAATGATTAATTCCATCGTTAGCATGCGGTTGTTGTTGTGCTTAATAATTAACCATTTAAATTTCAATTGATATATAAACTTACACCAATAAATAGACACTCCATAAACTTCCACCCCCGATAGTGAACAAAGTACCTGAGGCACAAGCATCACCAAGCTGCATTCCTATTCCGAACAAGAAGCCTCCAATCACAATAGAAATTGTCATGGGAGAAGCCTCTGGAGAGTACATGTGCCATCCAGCAGCCTTATCAATGATATAGAGCATGGAGAAGAGGAAGGTAGCCACCGCAAGCATGATGCAATGAGCTTGCATAGTCGAGTATTGCGGAAGAGCTTTATCGGGAGTGAGAATAATTTCCTTAGGTGGTTGTTCTTTTTCTTCATCACGATGAGGATTAGACACTGCTTCTTCCTTCGTTTGGCCTTCGTGAATGAGTTTTTGAGTATCATCATCCGATGAATTTTGAATTTTCTTGATATCCACCAACTCATATTGTTGTTTGTAAAACACTCGGAAGTGAGCTCCGAACCCATATGAAGACTGAACGAGAGCATAGCCAAATGCAACCGAAATAATCATCACAAAGCCAAGACGCCACGTCGAGGCTCCTTTCAAATCATGACCTGCAAAGTAGCCGATAGAAAAACCAACCACGGAGAGAATGATGAGAAGAGCAAGAAGGAAGGAAACTCTTCTCCTCCATCCTTGGAATTGTTCTTTCCAATTCACT
This sequence comes from Naegleria fowleri, assembly GCF_008403515.1. NCBI lineage: Eukaryota > Heterolobosea > Eutetramitea > Acrasida > Naegleriidae > Naegleria > Naegleria fowleri. Next base: position 63,503 of record NW_025408003.1, on the reverse strand, counting down.
TGCGACGATGTTATCGTTGTAAAGAAATCGAAACAGCTCAACAATGACATTTGGATTTCTTTGGTGTGAGGAATTGCGGCGATTTTTTGTTTTCGTTTTTAATGAAATTTCCTTTCATCCAAGTGTTTTTAAGCGACATTATAATGTTATCCTGTTGAAGAGATAGTTGAGTGCTGTTCGGGTTAAGAGTTCAACCTTATTTTACATCTCATCTCACCATGACTATGTGGTTATGCCCATTATTCACACAGCTTGTCACCTTCAAAGAAGAAACCTCAAGAAGACATAAAGTTCACATGGTCAGTGTGATCCACATGTATAGTACCTCTTGGAAAAAGAAATGAACGAAATAAGGAAATACTCGCAAGAAAAAATTTTGCCGCCATTTTTCAGTACAATTTTTTTTAAAAAAATTCATGCAACAACCACCTCAACGATTGAAGCCTATTTCAGCAAAAGGCGGTCCAAGACAGGACGCTTTAGTCTCTAATCAGAATAATAATAATGGAGGAATTGTTTCTGCAAGAAGGGTGAAAACAGCAGGAGCTCCTCTCGAAAACCTCAAACTCCGAGAGGAAATAATAGCAGTCAACGAGAGGTCACTCCGAGAGAGCATGCCTCGAATCAAGAAGAAGTCCTCCCTTCCCAGAGTTTGAACGATAATAATCCAATGAATAGCAGAGGTGTCGTTCAGTTAGTGGATGCATCATCTGCGTTGTCGGTTTCCTCGGAGATGGACATCATCGCAGAAGAAATTGAAACGATATCAACAAATGAAGAATATAGATCTCAACCCAACGATGTTTCATTAGATTCAAAGGTGTCAAATATTGAAAAAACTCTTTGCAGCAACAAATTATCGTCGCAAATTCTGACAGAACTTGGAGAATTGCAAGACGAAAATACCGACACGTTTATCGATGAAGAGCACGAATTGGAAAAGAAGAAATTGATTGTGTTGAAAGACCTGCAGAAAAAATACCCGCAATTCAGTTCACTTCGAGACCAACCTCTTCTTGTGCCGTTCAAACCTCTCGCCGATTCAGCTCCAACAACCCCAACACCTATACCACCAAAAGCCTCCGAAGATGAAGAAGAAGGAGATGAGCAAGAAGAGGATGGTGATGAAAACGAAACAAAAAAACAACAAACAGTGACATCACCCACAACAAACGAACAACAGCAATATGAAAAACAACAATACGAAAGGTCGATTATGGGAAACGCCACTCTGGCTGAAATTTTAATGGAATTGGAATTGGAAAAAGTGGAAAAGAAGAGAGACGAAATTCTAAATGCCAAATCATCAATTTTAACATCATCTGCAGCTACCACTTATAACTTCAGTTCAATATCATCGGATTTACAGAGAAAATCTTATCTTGACTATCGCAAAGAGAGAAACGAAACTCTACTACAGCTCGAAAAATTACCCACAGTATCTTTCAAAGAGCCTTCTCACATTTCGGCTGAAAAACAATTGAATTTTTGTTTGGAAAAGAAAAATACCAAGGCCTATATGGAAAATTTTGTCTTGTCTTTTTACAATTACTGGAAAGAAGTTCAAAAATTACAATGTTACAAAGTCATTACAAGATGGCAAAAATTTTCAGATCGTTCGGACATGATCGTCAGAGCAGAACCTATGCTTCAATCTAAATTGTCAAGAATTCAGAAGGAATATGAACATTCTTGTTCGAGACTGAAAGAAATTTCTTCAGAAATTCGATCTAATCACCCAAAGAATATTATCAAAGTCACTGACCTTCAGACAATTATCCGAAAACAACTCTATGATGCTCGGGCAAGAAGAAAGGTAGATCAATTTTTGTTAAAATCCAAGTGGCTGCCGTACTCTGAGAGAAGAACATTATTTAAAAAAGCTTTTGATATTCCAAATGTACAGACCGATGCAAGAGCTCCAGGAATATCTGTCGTTAAATCAGAGATAGAAGAGCAGTTGGAAACGCTAAAAGATTGTGTCGAAATGAAAAAACTTCCCTCTGAAGAGACAGGTCAAGAATTTTTATACCTTGTCAGAAATAAGTTTGATGCAATATTTAAAGCTCAATCTGCAAAGCTGAAGGTTTTACCCTATCCTTACAAAGAAAATGTAAATAACGACAATAGTGGTTTAGGAGGGGAGAAGAAAACAGATTTGGCGTCAGATACTTTCACTTATTTGAAAGAGTCTACTTGGACAAATGATCCTTCTTACAAATCTTCAAAAGTTTTTTTTCCTCCTCAAGATGCATTTGAGCAAAAACAAACTATATTAATGACCAACGATTTACGAATTGATCCACAACTTCAAATAGAGGCTGGGTTTTTACACACTACAGAATTACAGTATGCAAGAAAACGATTGAAAGATCAAGCAGATTCTCATTTCAAAAGAGCAAGAGTAGAAGATGAAGTTCAGACCTATCTTGAAGAAGGATATATAGCTGAGCGAAAGTTACCTCATAACAATGAAGAAGATTCCAATGTGGAGGGGAAAGCGATTCAGAATAAGGTCGCAGCTTTATACTTGCTCAGATTCATAAGAGTGCGTGAGTTTAAAAGAAAACTATTGGACATTCTTAATTACTTTAGATCCATAGAAAAACGCCTTTATTTTGACCATATTGGATATTTAGCAACAACCGAAAATGCCAGTTCAAGTTTTATTAGAAAATTTTTCGTTTCTTCTGACGATTTAGAAAAACTTGCTTCTACCGACTCTCTTCCTCTTAATGCAACCTTCAGAGATGATAAATATTCTCTTCATTTGAAGCGGGATGTGGTAGTGAGAGATGCAAATGGACTTAAAATTATGTATGATGCTGCTCTAAAAGATTATGAATTGCTAGAAGAACGTCTACTCAAAATTGGATCGTACTTTATTGAAAAAAACTTGTCATCTTTTCCTAAACTTCAAGTTGACAGATTTGTGGTTCTTGAAGGATTACTCGAAAGTGAAACATGGTTCCAAGACTCTAAGCGTAAAGTCATTGATTGTTACATGGAAGCGTATGAACATTGTTACGAACCAAAGGAACAATTACGCTTGGCAAGCGCAATCATGCAAATTATGAAAAAAACTCCAAAGTTTAATTTAGAAAGCCACTATTTTTCCGAAAGTTATGCGTCAGAAATTATTTGCTTAGAATTATATCATAGTTTACTGAAAGACATTCTCAAGGAGCAAATTAGGGATGAAAAAGATTATCTTTCATTCATATACGAAGCAATTGATCCGTCAACCGAAAGAAGTGGATTTCCAGATAATGTAACTTTGGATAACTTTGCACAAACAGAGCTCTTTCCTGGATCCTCTAAAGTGGGATTTCTTGATTTTTATACATCAACAAGCATCATTGGTCGGATTCATGAACATCTAGAAAAAGCTGTTAACAATATTACAAACTCATTTAAATTTAAGAATGTTTTGTCTTTGAATGCTGTACGACGATCTGTCTTGCAGCAACTGATAGTGGAATGGAAATTAATTGCTAAGGAGGAAAAGATCCAAAAGGCAATTAAAAGTAAATTATCAGAAGAACGATCTGCAATTGAAGATACCAACATTTTAGAAGATCCCAATGAGTTGATATTTTTATTGAACACTGTAATAGACACAGAGAAAATGCCAAAGCATAATACCGATGATCAAGAAAACATGATCACAAGAGATACGGAAGGAGGATTCTCCATGGCAGAGAAAGACTCTATACCGCTCCAATACTTTTCGAATTTAGTTGAAATGATCACCATCTGGAAACATTTAACAAAAGAACTGTTGGAAACAGACATTCTGACCGCTATCTTTAATTCACAAGCCACTCTTGTTGGTACAGCACAACAGTCAATGAACTCAGCCCTTGGACCTCTCAACTTTGACACCAAGGATGCTTTGAATGATTCTCAGCACTCATTCCCTGAAATGAAAACACAGTACCTTACCAACTTGGCGATCGTCGAGTTCGATAGCTCAATGGCAGAAGCCAATTTCAACTCTTTTGATGGCATCAAACGATTAGTTGGATTAGTCGGACTGTTCGAGTTGAGACATCTGTATCAATATCAAATGCTGCAAAAAATTCTCTACGAAACCGCTGTAAAATATAATCAGACGCCGCTCGACGATTATTATGTGGCCCAAGAAAAGAAAGAATTCTTTGTGACATCAATGAACACTCAAAATGACACATCTCAATATATAACAAAGGAGGTTCTTCAGGAGTTATTCTTGACATTCAATAACATGAAAATACCCATACGTCAAAGAATCCTAAAGGAATACCAAAAGTTGTCCGAAGGTATTATCAAAAGCAAGCGAGCGAATGTAGTTAGAAAATATCTAAGAGATCTCAAATTCAGACTTTCTGCGAGTTTTTGTACATCAATGCTGTCGACTATTCAACCTTATATTTTAAAATGCGATATTATCGATGTAGTTAGAGAGCTTAGAGCTACATTAGGCGCCGTCTCAGTTGGCAGTGGATTTTGATTGGTAAACCAGATCACAACGTTCAAATTTCATCACACGGCGTAGTCTCGAAGAACAAAGATGATCATGCAAACAAATGCGTTATGGCAAAAGATGGAGAGGTTGTGAATGTTACCTATGTTCCTCACTTTATTCAAATAATGAGAACTTCTTTCATTCAGGCCAACGAGGAGGAAAACACAATGACAGACAATTTCTATAACTTATTGCAAATATTACAACGTACCTTCATCATTTTGAAATTTTGGGCGATCAGTATTCAAGCAACTGCAAAATTGTATGATATTATCATCAATGAAGGATATGGATTGGAAAAAGGTTTAGAAACCTATTGCAAGTCTTTGACTTCGGAGCTTGAACACTTGAGACAGCCAGAAAATCCAGCCTCCGTTATTAGTTATTTGACATTGAAATGTGAAACTCTACTTTTAAAATATATTCTTATTCTGGACAACTTGAAACATAAATTAAGAAAGGAAGGAATGAGATCGTGTATGATTGCTGAGAATTATTTACAAAGTATTACCCATGAACCCATAGAAGACAACCTTTCAGAATCAGATGTATATGTTATTTCTCCAAAGCATCTCGATCAAGAAAAAAGAGAAAAATATACGGGACTCGATGCGAGTAACCAAAATATATTACCTCTCAAATGCTTAAACAATCTACTATTAGAGTTGCATGATTCTGAGAGAAATTACTTTTCTGCTGAAGATGCAAATGTCACTTTGTACATGGAAGAGTTGTTGACTGAAGAAAAAGTTTATCCTAACAGCATGCCTGAGCAAGCTGTCAAGATGCAATTTGATTTCTTGAAGACATCTGTGTTGATGTACAAGCTGAGGGACTATTTTTTAGACCTTAGCTGCAATGGATCAAAATTAATGTTGCAAGATGAGGCAAAAATGGAAGACTTGTACAATCACATTATTTTCAAAAAAGCCAAAAGAATTTATGAGAAACAGCTGAAAGGACTCATTTCAACCTTAGAGCAAAAATCAACAAATGACATCTATGATATGGCTATTCAACAAAAGGCAAAGAAGAAAAAAAGAAAAAAGATCTTAGAGACAAGCAAGTGTCTATATTGTTTCAAGAAATCTCTAAACTTCTCATTTCCAAGTCTATACAAGATATGAAAGAAACATATGCAATTCTCAAGAAAGAGCTTCATGAAATGGAACAGCCACCATTGCATACTGAGAAAGATTCATTCGAAGATTCGAAAGTACAGATATTTCATTCATTTTTGAATAGGATTTTGACAAATGCTGGAAAAACTAGCTCCAAGAATGGAGAAGCTCAAATAACGATCAATGAAAAGGACCTAGAGAAAGCGTTGGAGGAAGTTGGACAGAAAATTCAAGAGTGGAAGACTGAGTACATTAGATTTTTAGAGTATAAATCATATGAGGTGATTGACCACTTGAAACGAAGTCTATTCACATCAGAGCAAAAAGTCAAATTTTTACTCTACAAGAGAGATGTAGACAGAAAATCATTGAAGCGCAGAATTGACGCGGAAGTGGATGACAAAAATTATGATTTGGTGTTTCTCGTGAATAATATACTGTGGAAAAATAAGGAACTCGAACATCAGCTAAAGGAGGTAAAATCGCAAGTTCGAAATGAATTAATTCATGAATATGAGGACCTTGTTAGAAACTTGTACAAGGAGCTCGTTTCAACAAATGGCAAAGTTGCAAAATTCAAAAAAGATTTTCTTCAAAATCTTGATCAACGGTTTTATGAAGTACGTGAGAACACATTTTTCGAAATTGCCACGCAGAAAGATATTGGAGATGCCTCATTCAAAAAGAAGGCGCTCGAAGTAGCCATGGAAGATAGCGAATTGAACAAGTTGAGACGAGAGAATGAAGATCTTAAAGTACAGCATACACAGTTGCAGTCTCTCTACAAAATTCGACTCATCACTCTTCAATCAAAATATGAAAAGTTAATATTGGAGGCAGAGAAAAAGAGGGATGAAGCTCTCAAGGATTTCTATGCCAGTAAATATGAAGTTGGGCTCAGAGAAAATCAATTGAGACAAGAATTATTGAAAACACAACAACAGCTCAGTAACGCAGAGATGGAAGTTGAGCAATTACGAAAAGATCTTCAACTTCAAATCAAGAACAAACAAAAATTAGTGAATTGGAAAGTTAAAAATGCACAATTACTGGAAGAGTTAGAGGAGAAGGTTGAAAAGTATGAAAGATGGAGTCACACCAATGTGGATAAACTTTTACTCGAGCTTGAAGAAAAGAAGAGAGAAGCAGGACATTATGAAAAGTTGAAGGAGCGTATGAAAGAAAAAACCAATGCCATCGATTTCAAGAATCAAAAGACCATTGAAACTCTGAAAAAGAAATTAGCAAAAGAACAAGCCATGAAATCCAAACTCATGGAACAGCTCGAAAGCATGAAAGAAAATTATGAAGAATCCTCCTGGCAAGCGAAATATTGGCAACTCATGAATGAATTGCAACAAGTTCAAAAAGAAAACGCCTCTCTCAAAATCATGCTCGAAACAAAGACCTCTTTCACTGAGCCGAATGTGGATTCTGAACTTGAAAATCCACCCATCGTCAATTTGGACGGTAACAATGCTGTGGTTCATACCACTCCCTCACCTCCAAGCTCTGGAAGAAAGACGGCCTCTCCCTCCACTCTATTGAGGCCAATATCTGAGGGAGACACTCCTGCTGCCATGTTTCTCATTGAGAATGCACCAAAGAAGAGGCCTTCCACAGGAGCCGTTCGAGCTAGAGCTGCAAATAATAACAACAATGCGCAGAACCAAACATCCACCATCATTCAACAACAACTTCAACAATTCAAGAAAGTCATGACTCAATCCAATGCGAGCAGTATTACCAATCAATCCACTCCGAGCGCACGACCTCTCACAGTGCTTCCTACGTATGGAAAGGGTATGTTTGGAGGAATGCCATTGCAGCAAAAACGAAGAGCCATGTCTGCAGGAACCAAAACTCGAAAGCATCAGTCCCAACCTTCAACCACCACCACCACCACAGCCTACACCTCACCTACGACGAACATGGTCTCTGAATAACTAAAAGCCACACACTCTTCCTCTTTGGAAAACTTTTTGATCTTACTAAATTGTAAACAACCCTATGACTTTGTTGTGCAATCAAATTGACATGAATGAGAGGGCGATCCTTAACACGAGTACTGCATGCAGTACAGGGGTATTTCAGAATTAGGTTGGTACATTTGATTTTTTTGAAAAATGGAGATGAAAAAATGCTTTCCTTAATACCCATCGACACACGGGCGATAAAACAACCAAGAACCAAGAATGTTGCTGTGTTCTCAATTGTGGTCGTTGTGATGATTTTTGGTTTTCTAATGGTTGAGGGGAGCATAGGGGAACTGGTTCCTCCTCTTCATGAAATTGTCCTTCCTGGGGCTTCCGCCAATTCAAGAACTATTTCTTCGCTACTGATGGAACGTAAAGACCAAATCATGATTCATGCCTATAATTTTACTCTCAATCACGAGTATATGTACTCTTCCTTTCTAAGCGGAAATGAATCAACTCTGTACATCATTCATATGAACTCAAGCACGAGCCAAATTACCGTTTCTCTCGATATTGTACTCAAATCCAATAACAACAGAAATTGCTCGTTATGGATCGGAAACGGAAATCAACCTCCGATCCCTCATCGAGCGTTTGAGAGCCGTTTGCACCACAAGCATTCTGCCTTCCGACTGAGTGCTCCCAATGTGAATGATGCCAGCACCGCTCTGACCACAGTGTTCGTTTTGGTGGCCAACGAATCACCGACATCTTCTGCCACTTCTTCTCTGGTGGAATTTGGTCTCACCATAACCATTTCTCAATTTGCTCTGAGAGGAGGTACCATTGCCTTTCTGGTCCTTCTCGGAATTGTCGTGATTGGAATAGCTCTGTTGTTGGTGGTTGTTGCTCTTGTTCATTGCACTTCGAAACGTGTCCAAGTATTGGAAACGCACAACCAGCAACAACAAGAGGACTCTCGCAACAAGATTGAAATGACACCGATCCACTATCAAAAGATGACTGATGAAGAAGAGGTCTAATCTTGACTCTCTAATGTGAGTAACATTCGCGTGTGTTCTTAAGTGCTTGCATCGCCTCCGGTGATCCTGTTATTGTGGATGTGCCTTAATAAAAAATGCTCACCACCCCATCCAAAGCAATTACTCTTCCACCCTCCTCATCGGCAACGCCATCCTCCTCGTGTTCTTCTCTTTCCATTCATCAGGAACATCAAGAGGAAGGGGACATGTTGCTGAGAAGAGTGGTTGCATCTAATTTTGTTGGAAACGGAACTCCACCTCCTTCTCCTTCCAACAGTAGCGAAAGTAAGAAAAAAAACAAGACCAGAAAATTTACATTCAACGTAATGGACTCTCCAGCAGAATCTTTTTCTTCGTCGGATGGTCTTTCTTCATCTCAACGATTGGACAAGTTGAGGTCATTGAGTATTTCAATGGAACAAGATAAGGTTCAAGAGGTTGAACGATTGATCGTTGATCATTCTCCAAAAGGAACAAATACGCAGTGTGTCAAATGGAATCTTGGGATGCAATCGGATCAAAAGCAAAAAGACCATTATGGGCACCGTCCTTGCTCACCAATCCTCGAAACAGACCGAAATCCAAGTCATGTCCTGCAGATTACGTGGTCAGCTTTGACATGGGAGAAAGTCAAGGAGTTGTTTCCAGTCATGTCTTAGACCCCTTGGAACATGGCTTTGTACACAACAATGAAAAGAGAAAAGAATTAGCAGAAAAGCTGCTATTGAAATCACAGGGTTTGCATTTCAAGCCCATTTCCAAATTTTTCAAGTCACATAAGGGTGTTCGTGAGGAATCTCTATATAAGCATTCACAGCCCTCCCAAGAGACTCTAAAAAACGGGGAAATTATAGGGGGAGGAGTGAATGACGTACTGAGCAAAACCATTGAGGAAGAAATTCAAGAAAATGAATGTTGCAATTATGAAGAGCTATTAAGAAAAGGTTTCTATCTTTATTTGGGTGTTACAGCCGATTTAAGTATTCTAAAAAACACTTTTTTGAAAGAAATTCCAGATGATTCCTGCATGAAACTCGATAACCAGGAGTGTGTTGAACCGTTTCGCTTAAACATAGCACTTTCCATTGATTACGAATTCAGAACATCGTATTTTTCTGTTGTTTCTCACGACTCCTTTTTGGTTAAGGGTTTTGTTGAAACTCTTTCTTCGTTTCCTACCAATACAAACGAGCAGTTGAAATTCATTGAAAACGCGTTTGAGAAAGATGAATACAATAACATGAAAATGAAACGCTTGTTCTCGATGAAACGCCAAGATTTCCCACCTTCTCAATTTGTTTCTTGTGATAACGATATTGAGCGGTCCATATTGCATTTTGGGACAGTCCACGGACAAACAGCAGAATGTGTATTTGAAAGAAAAAACAACCAGGAACGATGGCCCTTTAGTGAAAGTATTAACAGAGTGAGAGCTGTGCTTATATGTAACGATAATCTTAGTAATCAGTACATTTCTCGTGGAATGTGGCAACTGATTCATCTCTTTGAAATTGAGGATATATTGGATTCCGAAGTGCAAGCTCCTCTTTCCTCCGTGAGGGAAGAGAAATCGATGAATGCACCAGAAATGGGCACCCAGACGACAGAAGAGATAATTTTAGGTGAGTCTTGTAGTGAGGATTTACAAGATGTGAGCAATGCAAGTCCACACCATCTTGACCCAATGATCGAAAAAGAAGTTCACAAGGAAACAACCTCCGATCAAAGTGCACTTCAAGAGAGTGAAAAGACTGACTTGTTGTTGAAGAATGCCATGTGCGACCAGACCACAGTGGAAAATCATACAGATACCTTTGATTTACAATCAACCTTAGAGTTGGTACCGTACAATATTGATTGTTTTTCAGAAAACCTTGACCAAAATTCAAAAGAGGAGCCCACAACTGATAATGAGACGTCGTTTATACCAACAGAAGAGAAACATTTGGAAATGCCCGTATCACCACCTCCATTAATGATTGCCAATAAGGAGGATGAGCAAAACGAAGAAGATTCAATAGAGGTATTGTCAAAAGAAAACGTTCCTGAGATAATTTCCCGCAGAACAGGAGACTCATTTGATGTTGACAGGAGCGACCAAAAAGAAGAGTCCTTTGAGGTTGGAATCTCAAAAGATAAGAATGAGCAAGCTGAGGATCGAGTGGAGTCACCCCACCCAACAAGCAATAGTCAAAAGCAACACAAAGCTCCCATTAAAAAGAAGAAAGGAAATAGACGCTATGTGAAACATCCTACTCTTTTCAAGTAAAGGCTCTTTTCCTCGTATCGAAACAAAGTCGGTGTTTTAAAAACCAAAAAAAAAGTTCTCCCAATAGTCGTTCTCGTCACTCTTCGTCGGATTCAGAAATTGAAATTCATCTACTAGCTCATCTCCTCTTCATCAGAATTTCAACTGAATTTTTAAATTGCACATCATCATCCTCTCCTATTGAAGGAGAATACAATTCTATATCAGCATCATCACCAAATATATGCTCAAGAAATTTTTCGGCAGTGTAGCCGATAACAAGAAAGATCTCGAACACTTTGCGATGAAAGAACTGAATGATGATTTTCCTCCTGGTGCTTCATCGTCTCCCACAAGCATGCCGAATACAGAATCTCCAACAAACAGCACCAACAATAATGTAAAACCATTCAACAACATAATTAATAATAATAATAATAACAACAAAACTTCGTCTCCTTTTTCACCTAGAACAACAACAAATTTTCCCTCACAACAACAACAACTTCATCAACTCCCACCCACCATTTCTACTAGCACTGCCAAGTCCTATGCAAGCACTCCGACGACTGCCACAACACCCAGTGATCTTCAACGAAGGATTTCTCTTGCACTCACTTCATCTCAACAACAGAAGGAATCACCGACTGCTGCTCATATTTTGCTCACGGAAAGAGGAGCTTCTATGCTTCACCTTTCTGCTCATCATCATAGAAATTCATCATTGTCAAGTTTGTTGGATAGTAATGGTAATTTATTAGAAACCCTTTCTGCAGCAGACGATGAAGTTAATGGGATGAACAACAATGAAAGCCTCACCAACAATCCAACAACTAACACGGGTAGTGGTAATTTGAAATTACCAGAACTGGTTGGTATTGCTCCAGGTAGTCCCGATTTGTTAGAGGCTTTTGTGGCAGCCGAGAGTGATAGCGATGATGAGGAAGCAATGACGCCAAGAGGTACATTCAATGGAGGAGCCTCCAAGAATGGCAGTAATAATGAACAACAACAATCACAAGACGACAACGGTATCAACACTCCAGTGCTCAAAGTAGATCGAACAGACACTTCCGAGCAAAATTCATCAGCACAACAAACTCTATCAACAAACTCTCTTTCGGGATTAACAATAGGTTCCAGACATTCATCCAAGGATGCACTGGCCTCTGTAAGCACTCCCATGAGTGCCCGAAGTTTGGCCTCCATGTTAGATCAATTCATGGATGATCACTTGGCTTCTCCAAATACCTCAAGTTTTATGATGGTTGAGAGTGGAGAACGAAGATTGAGCTTGGATGAGACACAAACAAGTTCATCATCTAAAATTGATATTGAGCCAGTTCCAAGAGCATCTTTGGATAACAGTTCTACCGGAGTTTCTAAAAACAACGGCCATTTCCCAAAAATTCATGGCTCTGCATACCTTCAAAATGAAGAGGTATCTACCTCGTCACCTTTATTAACAAACACTAGTGGATCTGTAACTCCATCTCTCCAAACACCAGTACCTCTAAAACATAAACGAACAAAGAGCGTAGATTCTTCACATCAACAAGATACATCAACAGTCGGAAAAGCTTCGCCTACAATCACAAAAACAGCAACAACAGCGAATCTTCAGAATATTGTTAAAACTCCAAACAAATTTGCAGTTCCACAAAATGAAACTCCAATCTACAAATCGTTCAAATATACAGATGAAGAAGGAAAAGAATATCATTATCAAGGAACTGTTTTGCCAAGCACAAACGAAATGCATGGTAGGGGCGAATTATTGTTTCCTAATAAGACCATCTATGAAGGAGATTTTGACAAAGGAAAAAAACATGGATTTGGAAAAATTATTTTTCCATCCCCAATTCCAAAGAAACCACCAACCATCGCAATCGGTCAATGGGATAATGATGTACCTTCAAGCGAATTACCTTGGAAAATTTCATATGATGGAGAGGAAATGGAATATTGGGGATATGTAAAATTGAAACCAAAAAGTGTTGGAAAAATAATGTATACTCTTGATGGTACGTACTCATCTACATACAACAAATAATAATTAATAATAATGTAACAACTAAAATTTTAATGGAATTCATTAGATTTTGAGAGAACCCAAGAGGGAGAGCTATATTGTAGCAAGACCAACACCAAGTACTTTGGCTCATTTAAACACAATCAAAAATATGGATTTGGAGTTGAAATTTATCCAAATATTGCAGAAAGATATTGTGGAGGATGGAAACATGACATGTATCATTATTTTGGAACTTATCATTATAGAGATGGCACGTACTTCCAAGGAATGTACAAGAAAGGACAAAGAAAGGGTAAAGGAAAACTTTATTTACCTAATGGAGACATTATTGAAGGTTTTTGGTATGGAGACAACAAAGTTGAAGGCTGCACCTACTACAAGGGAACCTGTAAAAATGTTCAATTAACAAACCTTCATATGCTCCAATTCCAAATTCAAGAATCAATGAAGTTATACGAGAATATGGGGCACATGGATGAATTAGCTATGAGTATGTACGACCCAGAATGTGTAAAACCTGCATCTGATTTGAAGTGGACTCAATATTTGGTGCTTTTTAGGGATGATTGGAAAAAAGAGCGGTACGCTCTTTCAAAGAAACTAGTCAGCAAAAGTTCTACCAGATATGAGCTAATGGGAATATCTTCCGTGTCTGCACAGTTCGACAGATTAAGGAAAGCTTTTACATCTATTCTTACGCAGTTATTGACAGGAACCTTTTCTGATATTTCTGCCTCTGCTTTAGATCCCAGTTTCAAGTTTATATCCAATTTTATTGCATTCTTTGTCAGCATATTCTGTGGAAGTTACTATATCGGATCGAACTCAAAATCAGTTTCTGGAAAGCATCAAGCCACACTGCTCTATCATGCGATTGACGATACAAAGAGTTTTATCATGTTTTTATGTGACAAAGTGTTGTGGGACTTTTTCGTACGAGATGTCTTCTCGGTGGCTCTTACTGCAGATGTTCCAAACTCGGAACAACTATTGGTAGATATTGAAAAGGAGTTTTATCCAATTTGTAGAAACTTAATTTCAAATACCGTTCATGAAAAATTGGTATGTTACTGAGCTTTAGAAATTTGTGTGACCTTAAATTTTTTACACGATTTTCATACGATAGTTTTCAACGTTATTTGAACTTTACAACTATCACTATCGTGATAGCGATTTACTCATGAATCAAAAGATTAGATCTCTTCAAGGTTGTACCATATCAATGTTTGGTGTCGCACCAGAATTTGCTCCATTACCACCCTCAGACATGAATCTTGTATTTTACGAATACAAACAAACAAGCGATATTCCATATGAAGAGACAATCAAACTATTAGATCAAATAAGAAATGCAAAATCAGTAATTGCTAAAATTGAAACTCTCTCTAAAGTTAGAACACACGCCATGCAAACAATGAAAAAATATAGAAAAGCACATAAGCGAAAGGAGGCATATTTGAATTATCAGTCTTCAAATGAAGTTTATGACATGGATAGAAACACAAAACCAACTACAAAGGAGCCGTGGTGGAACGCAGAGCTCGAGAAACGATGTGAGGAGTGGCAAGCAGGAGCTGATGATGTCACATCTGTGTATAGTTATATTTTCAGCAAATCCAGCATTGACAATTTTACTGCTACTTTCCACTATGTTAATGACTGGAAGTCAGAACAGGTGAATTTCGATCCAGTCAGTCACATAATACGATTTTATGAAGGCTATTTATCATATATTCAAGATATAGACCCAAATATTTTGCATGATGGCCAATTTATTTCCAAGTACTCTCTGACTAGCTCCTTAGAGTCCGCTATTGAAGGACGCGTTCTTGTGTACCGAGATAAGAATTTACCATTCTTCTGGTTACCGAGCTTGTTGGTCCATGTTGGTCTGGAAATTGGTAAAACCGTCGCAAATTCAGCAGCCGCTATTACCAAATCATCTTCCCTTAGTATTTCAAATATTACCAACATTACTAATATTACTGCTGGCTCAATTTTGAACCTTTTAGCTTCCTTAAATCCAGCCACTGCTATGACCTCTACGAAAAACGAGTCTGCTCAAGATTCTAAAATGAGTTTTAATCCCTTCACGAGAAAGTTGATACTTCCAAGTAATCTGGAAGTTGTTGATATCAGCAATCAGAATTTAGTTCAATCGATTATCAAATTCTATGATCTGGTTCGACAAACTTTAGGTGCCAGCTCAATAGGTTTCAATGTAGAGTTGAAAAAGAATGAGGAGACAGGCAACAATGATGTCATTGTGGTGTTTGACAAGCTCTATCCAAGCTATGTCTACTCTGAGATTGCACTTGGTGTGACTCGTTACATCAAATACGAACTTCAGAACATTATCATTGTTTAATGAGGAACTGATTGTTGTAAGTGAGCTGTAGCTGTGGTTGATTGTTGCCACTTCGTTTCCTTAAAGGGCTTTTCTGTCATATGCCAAAAGAAGAAAAAATTAAAACCCTTTTATGCAACTAAATTTCCGCGATCGAATCATCTTGCTCGTGTAGGCCTCTAAACTCCTGCAGAGCGCCGACAATGCACCAACAAATCAGGAGAGTAAAGCTCCAATCGGTGCCCCCCAAATCATCTCTTTTTCCATACCAAGACTTTGAGAGACACCACACCAGAACACCAAAGAGATCTCAAAAAAACAAAATCCAAAAAGCGGTTTCTCTCTCTCTCTCGCTAGCCACCCATCGCTGCTGCTGCCGTACTACTGTGTGTGCTATCGTTCAGAAACGGTAATGAGTCGCTCCTCATCCTGCACTGTATCTACTTCCATGTTGTTTTTGAGAACACCTCCAACGAATTCTGTGATCGTCATTACTGAGAAGAGTTTTTTCTTTAAGGTGCTTTAAAGATTTTGTTGAAACAACGCCATTCATACTTCCGAGTGCACGAGAGTAGCACAATTACAAAGGACGACAGATTTCCACCACTTCTCAAATCCATTCCATTCACTCTTGTATATTATTCATTCACTACTCACATTCTATTTATTGCCGTTGTGTCGATCATCATCATCATCCTTCTTTGTATATTCCAATTAATTGGTCATTCCATGGGCGGCATCAATTCTGTAGCCATTCGATCCACTCCTCACGACGACGACGGAAAGCTTGATCTCGAGAATAACTACAACAACAACAACAGCAACTTCCATTCGAGAGCTCTCGAGGGTGAAGAAGCAGAACGAGCCTTACAGAGAGCTCTCTTCATTGGCACCACCAACACCAGCACCAACAGCACCACCACTACTGATTCATCACCAGCACCACCACACCACCACACCCACCGATCAGGATCTGTTGCTTCTGAGGGATCACCCAAATCCATTCCAATTTGGCTCGACAACACAACCACTTGTTACTTTCCGAACCGTAACAATAAGAGATCTTCCTTTCTTCCTCAACAACGATCTTTTTGCACCACCAAATCCACGCAGAAACCAGCACTTTTATGTAAACGAGAATCAGAGTCCACATTGAAATCATCCGTGGAGTCCACCTTCAATACGGATTCCATCTCTCTGAATGGCTCGAAACGAAGTCATTCTGCTATTGGTCTCTCACTCTATGAAAAGTCATTACTCACAAGGGAATTGAAAGCGAGTATGAATGATCACTTTCAACCACAAAAACAACAAATGGTTGAATCGGCCTCCATGTTACACTCATCGGTTTCAACGTCCTCATTCCTTTCTTCGAGTGATCACAATAGAAACAGTCCTAAGAAAGCAGCTGTGAGTGGTGGTGTTACGGATCCAGTGAATAATAGCACACAATCGTCGAGTGGTGTTGACATTCCTCAACGTCGACGAAAAAAGAATGGACCTCAGAATTCTTCATCACAAGATTATGACAGTGATACATCGACGTCCTCTTCTTCTTGTACCAATTCACCCCCACAACCACTCTTTCTTAAATACTATGTCAAGAAGAATAATGGTGTTGTTTCAACCCAACAAGGAGATTCATGTGCAGATGACTTGTACGATTATGGCAAATCTGAAAAGAATCAACGAAACTTTCGATCTCAATCACTTCCAAATACGAATACAGAACCTGGGTCTCCCATTCGACCAATGAAGAAGGTTAACTCAGATAATTTCGGTTGTGACTTCCTTCCCATCATTGTCACACCTCCACCCTCTTCACCTGAACTCACTTCGTCAACGCCACCTTTTCGATCCGTGAGTCAAGAATTGCAACAAGCCAAGAGAGAAAAACGAGCTCGACGAAAGAAGAAATTACTCGAGCAACAATTAATCCACGAACAACAGCAACAACTCTTAGAACGCAGCATGAATATGAAGTCAACCATTCGATCAAGCTCAGAAATTAAGCTCAAAGATAGTCCCAACAGCAAAAAGAATAATCATGCAGATCCTGCCCACCAAACACATTGCACTCTTCCTTCCATCTTTGAAAAAGTTCTTTCACAAACAAGAAACTAACAATGTCAGCACTGAAAATGTGAGCCTCCTTTTGATTGTTCTCAGATATTTATTGGTCACTGTTGCTGAATATTGACAAGAAAGCATTTCTACAGTATGTTCACACACATGGAACCACCCTCAACAATGAATAAATGCTGGCTCCTTTCTACTAGTATCTTGTGTTGTCGAACATGGAACACACACTTGCGATGTTGAACGAACGATTGTTTTCTTGTTTTCTGCGATAGTTAGGGACAAACTAAAAATAAAATGTTTTCACCCAAAAGACTTGAACTCTATCGTGAGAAACTCATGTTGGAGCCACCAAGTTTGATGAAGGCGATCCTCATTGATGATGATGAACCACAACCACAACAGAGTAGTTTCGGAATTTCTGAAGTGGAATATTTTGAGAAATGTTCCATCGGGAATGAACAGGAATTACTGCTGGGCGAAGGAGGAAATCATCATCATCGCCAATCTCTCTTTCATTGTGGATTTATTTCAAAGAGAATGGCTGCTGATTTTGATAATCTTGATGAGGGATGGAAAAAGCGGTTGACTCTTTGTTGTCGGGAACATAAGAATGGTTGTTCCGATACAAAATTCTTCATCATGACAGGTTCTTCATCAGCAAAAGAATTACTTTCTCATCAAGTGTATGACACCTTGTTGTATAGAGTATTTGATTCGGCTATTGGAAATGGTGGCATTGAGCAAAATAATTTCATCATCACGAATAGCAACCATTCGAGTGTAGCGCCGCTCGGAAGATCACAACCATGTACTGCACTGTATCATCATGAATTTGAAATTATATTTTCAAATAATTATCCTTTACAACCTCCGAGAGTGAGATGTCATACCCTCTATCATCCAAATGTACATCCAATGACTAGCGAGGTGTGTTTGCCGTTATTGGCGTTGAATGAATGGAAGCCATGCTTTGTAATTTCTACAATTTTAATGGCCATTGATCAATTATTAACTGATCAAATGCATTGGGCTTCAGATTGGAATACAAGTAGAGTGAATGGAGAGGCATTTCAATTATTGAGAAATAATGTTGCATGTTTCAACGAACGAAAAAGAGAATATTATTTTAGTAGAAAAGCAATAATTGCTGAGAATGGAGGTCAATTTATGAGTGCATTTGGAAAATATAGTGGTAGTCACTTGAGTAATTGTATAGAAACAGAAACCACACCAGCAGAAGCTGATTCATCCTCTTTGGATGAAATGATGATGGACGATCCTCATGTGTGAATTAAGGAAGAATTTACAATATGATAATTGTTGTTTTTTACTCCTTCCTATATTTGAACAAGTTCGAACATGAGAATTACATTGGACTATGACCATGGTAAGTTCGTTTTTAAATGTCACAGACATGTTCACTGCATTGTTTATCTAAAATGACCAAATCAGACTTGGATTATTATAATTCTAGCATAGTTAGGTAGCACTTATAGACTTGTTTTAGTTTTAGAAAGACGGAAGTGTTTCTGAAGCACACCACCTTAAACATGCATTCTTGTTGGTATATTTGAAAAACAGTCATTCAAATCTCACTTTGCAATTCCTCCCTGTTTTTGCAAATCACGTGATAACTTCCACGTCTTGTATTCCCTCGTGTCCTTCAATCGTTCAAAGGTATCATTTAAATTCATGAGCAAATCAGTGAGAAGGATGTTGTAAAACTTGGAAAAGCGAATTTTTTCTGTCACCTACTCCTTCTTTTCCGTCATTTCCAAATTCGAAGTGTTGGAATTCTTTTGATTCATTGTGGGCCATAACGTTTCCAATTCGCGAGTGACTTTTGAAGGCATGTTCACTTCATATTTTGAATAATTTTGAAAATATGTCACATGAATATGATGAAAATCCTCCTCTGAAATTTCTCCATTCGAGAGGGATTGACTCTTTTTTTGTAATTCTTGCAATTCCTTATAAAGTAAAATATTCTCCAATGAAAATTCTTTCGTGCAGTACTGTGTGAATAGTTCTTGAAAGGTTTCATCTTTCAAATATTCTTCAAGAAGTGATTCAACGTTACTTGACTGAGTGGCCTTTGCAGAGTCTTTTTCGGATTTCTTCTCATAACGAGTGCGCGCCCGTCGAAACCATTCCAATATCACGGCAGTGAATCCACCTCCCAACATGTATGTGAATATGGGGGTGAACTTTTTCAAGATGGCTATCAGAATGTCACTCACATGCGCAGCCGATCCCAATAAACCCACATTAAAAATCACAATTAATATCAAACAACATAAAATTCCAAAGAGTGTCAAGATGTCAACTCTCAAATGAAATGGATCTTCAAAAGTAAAGATATGAAGAATTCCCTTCTCTCGAATTTTCTTCCAATTCGCAAAAATGTCCACAAGAAAAATTAATATTCCTAACACACATGGAATGAAAACCTGAATCACATACATGATATTGATTCCTAATTGAGGTTTTGGATTATACCCATTTGTGGAAAAGTAAATAATGGCAATCAATAGCCAAACCAGTCCATATAAAAGTCCAGAACATAATGAACCAATAATTCCAAACAAAACAGACGAAAGCATTCGATGGAGTTTGATTTGTTTCTCCGAAGATTCATTCATTGCCAACAATCGATACAAATATCTCATATAAGAAAACCTTAATAAAGTAAATCCATAAATTCCAATAAGAATTCCCAACAAGGTCAAAATGACACATGATTGCATACTTGGACAATAAGTTCTAATTCCTTCCGAGAAGAATGCACACACCAGTATGGCCAAGGATGGAACCAAATAGGGAACAAGCAGTCGACGTTTCATCGAAATGGTTTTCCACACTGTTGAAAATCCGCCAAAAAAAGAAAACCCATCACAAGAGAAATATAATTCAAAGCTTCATAAACTGCTCGAGCTGGAAATCCAAGGGAATCAGAACATGTCATGAATTCATTGGTCATGGAATTAAGGCAAAACATTTCATTAAGGGGATGTAAGGAAGAGAAATTGTCCGTCTTGTAAATTCCATAATTTTGAGAGGAAATGTAGGGATAAAAAGTGAGATTGGAAGAGACGGATTTGAATAGAAAATCTTTTAGGAATATTCTTTCTGTGAGTGAAATATTTCCCAAATTTCCAAATCGAGCATTTAAGGTTAATAGGTTGTCATTGAAAAAAGGAATGAATGAAGTGGAATTTAAAAAAGAAAAATCTCTCTTCCTGTAAACATTCTCTTCAATTTCTAATGTCGAAGAAAATTGATTGGGAGGAATGGAAGTGACAGCATATCGAGTGGGAATTGAGAATTCCTGTAAAAATTCCATTTCACTCCATTCGACCAATTTTCCATTTCGAGGAAGATTTATCAACACATTTTGAATGGTTTCTATATCAGTCACAAACACATCAAACATTTCCATTGGATTTCCCATGATACAATCGATATAAATAGAAGACATTGAAGCGACACTTTGTGGAATGATTTTCGAAGCATTCAAAGCTTGTAATTCCAAATTGAACATTTGCAATCTCGCATCAAACTATACTTTCAAACCATCTCCAATAATTGCAATTCTCTTCTTGTCCAATTGTTGAACGGATGTGAAATTGGAGCCAAATTCTCCGTTCCGAAATTTCCACACCAACAAATGATTCCACCCATAAACGATAAAATTTCGAGAAAAGAAATTAATTGTCGTTTCTTCGTAACGAGAGGATATTGTTTGCTCATATTGTTGTTGAATAAATAATAAATCGAGAATGGAATAGTGTTGGAGCGGGAGAGGATTGCTTGTTGAAAGTTTGGAAATTTTGGAAGAATGGAAAGAGTTTTGAGAAGCAACACAGAGAGTGAAGAAGGAAAATGAAAGAAGGGAAATGAGAAGAACACAGGTTGCTGAGTGATGAGAAGGGTGTTGCATTTTTTGGTGTTGGCAGATGACAAGAAATGATGACGCAAATACCAAAAATGTCGAATAAAGATCCGCATCAATGATTAAAGCTCCTTCTCGTAAGTAGTGTCGAATCTCTTCATCGCTGGCAACAGATCCAATGAATTTCTTGAATACAAAGATGGCAATGATGAGAGTGAGTAAGAGAAGAAGGGTCGGTGAGTGTTGTTTCAGTTGATCGACCAGTTGCATTTTTCTTAAATGTGGTTATTAGTAAATTACATATAAGAATAATAATTTAAATCACACAGAAGGGGTCAAGTCTTTAGAGTCTGGTGTGATTTTCTTTCGAACTAGTTGGCTTTACTTTGTTCAGTAGCATTGTATGTATACATGAAAAGGTCTTGACAAGGAAACGCCGAAATCCATTAAGGAGAAAATGTTCAAAGATCACAACTGGTGTGTACTAGCTTGACAAGTCCAATTTAGTCAATAATAATACCAGCCTGGTGTGCCTCATTATTGAATATATAATACATGTACTCTCATCAGGCCTTCCTTCTTCTCATCTTCAATATAAATCCGTTACATTTCAAGACTTGACTTTGATCTTCTCTAGCTCTTTGTTCAAATAAGTAAAATGTCGACCACCACAACAATAGAAACAAATGGGCTTGTGATTTCAAAATGAATCTCTTGAAAGAACCTAAGAGTGGATTGATGTGAAGTAGACAGGTGTACCATTCTATGTACTTGTGGATAAGATTTGAGTTTAAAAGATGTGATAGGATGTCTTTCAGCATATTCTTGATTGACTAACACCCTTAAATTCATCGTCTAAGAGCGTTGGTATTAAATAGAGAGCACATTGTTCGTTTGCATGATTTGGCAAGTCACAAGAATGCATTTTCTGTTTGCCACAATATCAAGAGCTCCAAATGATGGTTGGATCGAATCGATGGTTGTATTGGGTACAATGAATGGTTGGAGAGTCCTTGAATAAAGGAACATTATTTGAACAATCCATCCCTAATGTTTGAAGAAAGTGAGGTAAGTCTCTTCACCATACTCCATTCGAACACTTTTGATGGTGGAATAAGAATTGGAAAATCCCAAACAATTGAGTGAAACCTTTCTAAACGATAGCTGCCACAGTTACACCTAGTTTTCATATTGCTAAGGCCTATCAATTTTCATTTTGTACAAGTGACGTATATCCATTGGTCTCCTGGCCAACAAATCACTCTTTTCTTCTTCAAAAAGCATTCCAACCGATGACGACAATTGGTGTGTTTTATGGAGGAGAACATACCAAGTGAGATTCCAACTCACCCAAAAAGATTTTTCCACAAACAAAAAAAAATGAAGTCCTTCTTCATCCTCGACAAACTCGGAGAAATCATCATTGAAAGACATTTCTTAGGAAATGTGAGCAGAAGTGTTGCGGAACAGTTCTATACAGAGGTTATGAAGGAACAGCACAAAGGAGGAGTTTCTAATGTTTCTCCAATTATTTCTACATCTAAATATTATGTCGTTCATGTCTTTCGTAATAACTTGTATTTTCTTGGTGTGGTGGATAAGGAATATCAGCCTTTGATGATTATTGAAATGTTGCATCGTATTGTTGATACTTTGGAGATTTATATTGAGAAGGTGAATGAGCAGAATTTGAAGAATAACTTTGTAGTGGTCTATCAGGTAAGTGGTCCACTCTCCGGTATTTACATGAAACCAAATTTATCATCATCATCATCATTATCGAAATCATACGGATGAACAATGTACATCGGATACATTGTTATTCTATTTCTCTTCTGTGGTCTTTCAATTCTCTGATGAAAACATATAATCTGTGATGGCCAATAATATTCTTCTCTTGGATCATCCTGTTATGGATATTGGGGTGTACATTTACCTCTTCAACATGATAACACTGTCATACCTACTACTACGGAATAACATACATTTAATGATCATCTAATACCGGATGATGATGATATTCGAACATCCACAAAAACAACAACAACAACATCATTGGACATTTCACAATTCACAACACACGATTTTCTCTAAATCACGACAAAGCTTCTTGATGAAATGGTTGATGGAGGATTTCCAATCACCACTGAAATTTCTCTCCTGAAAGATCTTGTTCGGCAACCAGCTTCCATAGCCAAACAATTGACAGCAGAGTTAGGGAAAGGAAACAGTCTTGGTATTGCCGGGCATAACAAGGCTCTTGTTCCATGGC
Source organism: Naegleria fowleri (assembly GCF_008403515.1). NCBI lineage: Eukaryota > Heterolobosea > Eutetramitea > Acrasida > Naegleriidae > Naegleria > Naegleria fowleri. The sequence goes on along the minus strand of NW_025408003.1, from coordinate 40,037 downwards.
GTAAGGGAGGAATCAAGTATATGAACAATGAAGTATACTTTGATGTCGTGGAAACTCTCAATGTCATTGTCGATGTGAATGGTGGTTCCGCTATTTCTGAAGTTTACGGAATTATCAAATCAAGTTGTAAATTATCTGGAATGCCTGATTTGTTGCTCCAATTCAATGACCCTAATATTATTGAAGATATTTCATTCCACCCTTGTGTTCGTTACGCTAGATATGAACAGGATAAATCCATTTCATTCATTCCACCTGATGGAGATTATGAATTACTCTCCTACCGTATGTCCAACTTGCCTATGCTTCCTATTTATTGCCGACCTCAAATTACATTCTATAGAGGAGGAGCAAATGTGAATGTAATGCTCAATTTGAGACATACACACAACAAATCATTGGACAATGTGAAAGTGTTAATTCCAATTCCTCCTACTGACAGTCAACAATTAACAACATCTGTTGGATCAATTCACTATGATGCAAATTCACAATGTTTGGTTTGGAATATTGGTAAATTGAGTCCACAAACTCAACAATCGAAGGCCCCAACACCATCCTTGTCAGGAAAAATTACATTCCCATTAATGTCAGGAAAATCTGAACATGAAATTCACTCTTGCCCTGCTGTTCAGGTTCAATTTGAACTAGATGGAGTTTCCATGTCAGGATTGAAGGTCGACAGTGTACAATTGAGAAATGAAAATTATAAGCCATTTAAGGGTGTGAGGTATTTGACCACTTCTGGAAGATATGAGATTAGAACTGTTTAATTTTTTGCGTGACGATCTATAAATCATAGAGTATTCCATAAACGTTTTTGTTCAATCACCAGTTAATTAAGTGACGACTTTTTCATTGAATTCGAAAAAGCTAAACATTAAAAAATTTGGAGTTGCCGGGTATCGATCCCGGTACCTCTCCCATGCTAAGGGAACGATCTACCATGTGATCTACAACCCCATTACATATATTAAAATATATTTTAATTAAGATCGCTTAATGAGACTGTCTCCGACACTTCATCCAAATTGCAACAAGCTCAAAATGCGGAAGAAAAAGGTGAACAAGCAGATGAACGAACTAGAAAGTGTCAAGATGAGAATTCCCATTCCAAATTCCAACTTCAACATCGAGATTTGATGACAGCGAACGTTATTTCGGTCCGGAGCAACGAAGTGAAACAGGTGGTTGTTTCTGTCATTCAGAGAATGGAATTGAGTATTGATACTAATGATTTTAAGTACATGTATGGCTACGGCCATATCACGATGAATGCACCTCATCCCGTCCGATTTGAGAAGTTAAGCACCGTCGAGCTGCATTAGTACTGAGGTTGGAGACAACTTGGGAACCTACAGTGCTGTAGCCTTTTTTCATCCGAACGCTTTTTTTCTTCAAGCTTTTTTTATTAAAAGTATCACCTCTGTTTTTATCATTGGTATGTACTCTCAAATCTGTTCTGAAATTGTTTGAGGTCCATTCTGTCCAACTCTTCTCAATATTAGAAACTCTTTGAAAAATCTTTAATGGCTGCCTTCAATAAATTCCAGACTGCAGTTCTCACAGGACTGTCATGTCAAATCAATCCAATCGGCTGGACAACGAGAATCACGATTTTTTCCACTTGAGATCCACAAACTGGAGAGAAAGTGTAATTTCAATTAAGAGCTCCTAAATTTGTTTTTCACAAATTTGGAATTAAAAGCTTTGAGAAAATGAACTGCATGATTTGAAACATTGTTAATTACTGATTACTTATGATTTATTTGTTATTATATTTTAATATATTAAATAGAACTGTTCTCTCCTGTTTGAAGATTATAGTTGTTTTTCTGCGCACAAAAAACTTGACTTTTGGTTTTGCTAAAATTAAGGATATCTAATTAAGAGAGGGCCCTATCAAATCTACAGCGAACAGCCATTCAGCCAGGATGGTCCTCACTACATCCTACTGGATTTGGACTCGATGGTTAATTGTAAAGCTTTAAATACCATATGATTGAGGTATTTCACAATCCATCCTGAAAAAGATCGGAGTATTATAGAATTTCTGTCCTTATTGTCTTCGTCATTAAGACATCCCTTTCCTAGATTTTGAATGTTTCGAAAGAGTAAACAATAAAATTCGTTTGTTAATTAAAGGAAGGACTAATGGGTTTGTGGTCTCTCCAAACACCCGACCTTAATATGTCGTTACATACATGATGAGAAGCGCAAGAAGTCACAGTTAGGCGGCAGAGACAAAGACTCCATGATGTGAGGTCACATTTAAGCAATTGATTGATAAATCCATGAAAATCATGAAAACATGATGAATTAAATAAATGAAAATTAAATAATAAAAATATATAGTTAGCTCAATAAAATCCTTGCCGAAAAGATTCGAATCAAGGTGGACCTGCACTGTCACAATGTTCTTCCTTACCACAAAAACATTCCGATCAGCGCAAAAGGTACTTGAATAAGCCTAAGAAAGCAAGTGGGTGGGAAGTCACTAAGCAACACGCAAAGAGAGACTTCATTAAAATGCAGAAAATTTTTTGAGCATGGAAAAAATTTTTCAAGCTCAACCAAACTCTTTAATTGTTTACAATCGAATCATTCATGCCTTTCACTACGTTCAGAACATATCAGGTTTTAGAATTTTTGAATAGTGTTGACCTTAAGGGTGCTTATTTTTTTTTCATGGTCGGCTATTTTAGTCTCAAGGTTAGTAATTGTTTTTCCTTGTTCAGCTATTACTTTCTCAAGGTTGTCAATCATTGTCCTTTGTTCAGCTAATACTTTCTCCTGGTTGGCAATAATTACCCCTTGTTCAGCTATTACTTCCCCAAGGTTAGTGATAGTTTTTTCTTGTGCAGTTATTACTTTCTCAAGGTTGGCAATGATTATCCCTTGCTCAGCTATTACTTTCTCAAGGTTAGTTATTGAATTGATTAACAGATCGATTTTAGAGTATGTGGGTATGTTTTTCAAAACCTCGGAAAGAGAGACATTTTGGATGGATGTTAATGCTTCCACCTTTTGAATTTTTTTCTTTTTAAGAGAACAGAAATGTTCATCATGTTCCTTCAAATCATTCGCCGTTGCAAGAAAGTGAGATTTATCAGCTTTCTCTTTTGGTCTTTTTTTGGAAGAGAAGAAACACATATCTTCTTCTTCCACATTCTTCACTAAACAATCAAAAACCTTAACCTTTTTTTCTTCATCATTTAAGGTTTGGTTTGTGTTTGGGATGCGATGCTGATGGGTTTTCGTGATGATGATTTTTTTTATGCAAAGGCGCCTAATTTTCCTAACTGTATTTTGTAAGTAAGGAAATCATGTTGGCTAAGTTGATCATTCGATAGTTAAGACATGTATTTTGCTGCGTCATCAATTCATGGCTTTTCTTTTGAATTTTGTTGCAAGATGAAAAGGAATTATTTATTTAGAAATCATGGAACGAAATTCTGATTTTGTCAGAGGTTTGAAAGAATTAATTTTGCAATTTCCAATCTTTCTCCTCTTTTCTCATCCCTCGTGGACATTGTTAATCGAACTATTACAGAATACAAGGAGACTCTGTTTAGTGTAAAACAAAAACCGTGAATAGAATGTCTTTTAAAAAACAACACCTCCTTCCAACTTGCTTCGAAATCGAAAGAGCACACTTTCGAGAATATTCAGATCCAAAAAAAACATCAACACTTTACAAGTCATCCTCCATTCAATTTTATTTCATGGTGTTTTAGAGATTGTCATCAGGATCCCAAAACAGCATTTTAAATATATTATTATTTATTAATTTCTTCTCTTCATCATTACTTTACCTCTCTTCATCATTGATTTATTATTATTGATTACATTTTGGAAGAATTATACAACGACGTGAATGGAAATGAGTTCATCACCGCTACCCTCCTCTCCATCGTCCCTTCCTCCGAATACCACTTACACTCCGATGCAACATAATAACAACATGTCCACATTAGACTTGGTGCCGAGTCATGATAGTAATACTTCCCAGACAAATGAACTTCTTTCTCTCCCGACGACGACGACAACAACAACACCATCTTCTCAACCACCATTAACAACAACAACTGCCAATAGTTCCGTATTCGTTGAACCTGCTACTGTTGCTACAACTACAACATTATCATCCGAATTAACCACTTCATTAAACATTACTTCCTCAAAGAGTGTGAATGATGGTGGAAAAACTAATGCTATCAATCATGGTAGTAGTTTCAAGTCAAATTTGCCTTCTTCAAAGTCTCATCATCATCCTCCGAAAGGAGAAAGTAAGAATACTTTGGAAGAAAGATCCAATCCTCGTATTATCACTGAATACAACCCTCTTTCATCCACATTCATTATACAGCCTCTCAATCCTAACGAAAAACCTTTACTGGATGCTGTGAAAGAAGAACTCGAACATTGGGATGATGACGATGAAGCAGCAGCAGTCTCGATTCCTCAAACACACAAAGATCGGCCCACCAAATCAGCAGCAACAGCTACAACAACTTCGGAAAACATCCATCATGTGGGCGTTGGTGAGGAACAACAACCTCCATCTCCACTGGCCACTATCACCATCAATATGGAACATCACCATCCAACACTGGATTCGTTTCACCATCATGCAACAGATCATCCCAAACAACCTTTTTACAAAATTCTCGCTTATTGTATCTATTATATCGGAAGTGGCTCTACAAGCTCTCTTGTATTGGGAATACTTTTACAAAATCTGGTTATTCAATTTCTTGGAGAAGAAAATAAGGCTCTCCATTTGAGTATTATTGTGACCATTGCAACAGTGATTGGTAGTGCTGTCTCACCGGTTGTGGGAAATATTTCAGATCGTATTGGACGAAAAACTCGAATTCCCATTGTGGTGGTTGCAACACTCCTTTGGGCCTTATCTATTGTGCTACAAGCTATTTGTTCCATGATGCACACTCAATTTCCTAAATATTACATATTTATTGTGGTGATATATACCATTGTATTGTGTTTTGGAAAATCTGGTTATGTCACATCCCAAGCAATTATTACTGCAATGGTTACAGATTTGTTCCCACAAGAACAAATCAATTTAGTGTCTGCACTTGTTGGTGTATTTACATTAATTGGTACACTGCTTGGAGTTGTTCTGGGAGGAATTCTTGTGAGTCATATCGATTTAATTTGGGTATGTTTGGGATACGCCACACTTTGTACCTTCGTATGTGTGCCATTAGCTCTCTTCCATAAAGAGCTTAGAAAGCCACCCATTAATGAAATACAAAAAGCTGCCAAGGCAGTTTCTGAATTTGAGGACATTCCATTAAATGACACCTCTAATGCAGCAGCCAACAATAACAACAGTTCAGACATGATAGATGCTACTCCAATGCCATCCCCACCTCCTCCAAAACCTTCACGCTTCAAACGTGCTCTTTCTTACATTATGCAATTCTTGATTCCTTTCAAAAATAGAAATTTTACTTGGGTGTTTGTGACACGTTTTACAATCCAACTTACAAATGCAGCTGCCAAGAACTATTTTCTTTACTTTATTCATGACGTATTGAAACCATACAACTTTATTACTGACAAATTTCCAACCACAGACACAGAAGCATTGTCACTTTTTTTGGGAATTGTCTTTTTGTTTACTTTTGTGAGCGCCTTATTAGCTCAGAAAATTGCTAGCATTATTGGACGACGATTTGTGTATAGTGGTGGAGCACTCATGGTTGGCATTGCCAGTATTGTCCTTATTATTTTCAGATCATACACGGTCATGGTATTGTGTTGCTCAATTTTATATGGTCTAGGAATAGGGTCTTTCATTAGTGTGGATTTGTCACTCGTGAATTCTGTGCTCATTTCTAAAGATGATTCAGGAAAGGATTTGGCTTTATGGAATATTTCAGGAACCATTCCAGAATTGTTGGGAGTTCCAATAGGAGGTCTCGTTATCTTGATAGGTGACTCTATTGCTCCAGATATCAAAGGCATGGGATATTTGCTGTTATATACTTTGGGAGCCTCTCTGCAAGTCTTGTCTGGTTTTATGATATTTTGTGTGAGAATAAGTAGAGCTCAAGATACTGGAAATGTGACCATCTCCAATCCACAAGAGCAATCATCCAAAAACAACAACATCTTGGAAGATACCTCAAGCCAACCAAATCATCATGACGACAATACGGCCACCAATAATTCTACCTTTTCTCCCACCATTGAAAAAGAAGAGATTGAATTACATGATGAAGTTTTGCATCATTCACAGCAAGTAGTAGAAGGACAAACAAGTAAAGTGTAAACCTGCTACTGTTTTCGGTCAATTTTTCATTACTATCTAGAGGTTTCAACTCTTTCTGTACGTCATTGAGTCCGTCTCCTTGTTTTGTCTTGATTCATTAAATAGGTTTGATTAATTCTCCAGCAATCATTTTCTCATTCCTTGATGGATGTCGAGTGTCAATCATTCTCGGGCAGATGAAAATTCGCCGTTATTAAAAATTGACCTCCTTTAAATTTTTGTAAATGAAATCTCACCGTTACGGCCATCATCATCCTCAAAAAAAATGCATTCCCTCCACAAGATCGAAAAGATTCTTTCTCATGGCCATCCTCATCCATCATCATCATCATCATGGCTACTTTCAAAATCCATACTCTCGAAACCTATTACCACCACTAACAAGAACAAAACCACCACCTCTCCATTCAAACCATCCAAGCTCGGATCGGAAAGGATGATCAATTCTTTCCACTCATCACCATCCGAATCGGATTTAATACAAGCATCACCTACGCGAAATCAGTCCTCTCCATTTTCTTCTTCAAATAACTCCAAAAATGTAAAAAGAAATAATTCCATGATGATGAATCAAGCATTGGAATCTTCAATACGATCCTTTCATACTTCACAGTCGGAAAAGAGTTCCGAAGAAGGCTCACCTTCTCAACAACGAGCAAAAATGGCGCTACTGGAAAAACTGCCAACGTCCTTATTACTATTTTTGTTAATCTCATTGGGAAATGCAACCATCATGATGATTTCAAAAGAAGAAGAACAAGTTGATTCTCATTCTCATGGAATGATTGTTCATTTACATGCTGAGGAATCCAACAGTTTGGACGAGTCTCAAAAAACAGAAAATTTACAATATTTCACTTTGGATCAAGTGGCTCAACATTGTTCCAAGCAAGCTGGTGGTATTTGGGTCATCTTTAAAGGAGGTGTCTATGATGTGACAGAATTTATTGAGGCACATCCAGGAGGAACAGAAAAAATCATGCTTGCATCTGGAAAGTCCATTGAACCATTTTGGGAAATTTATCGACAACATCACACGAAAGAAGTTTATGAAATTTTGGAACAATATAAAATTGGAAAATTGGATCCAAAGGATGTTCAGAAATTGAATGAGTTGAAAGCATCTCAAGAGAATGCAAATGATATTTATGCCAATGATCCCAAAAATAGAAATCCAATTCTTCAGGTGAATATGGATAAACCTTTTAATGCGGAGACACCTCCTTCAATTTTGGTGGACAAATTTATTACTCCAAACGAAGTATTTTTCATTAGAAATCACTTACCAGTTCCAAAACTTGATGCAGACACCTACTTGTTGGAAATTTCGGGATTAGGAATAGAAACCCCAATCAAGCTCACATTGAATGATTTGAAAAACAATGAAAAGCTCAAACATCACACCTTGACAGTTGCTCTTCAATGTGCAGGAAATAGAAGAACAGAAATGTCATGTTACAAGCCACCACGAGGTCTTGGATGGACCAATGCTGCAGTTGGAAACGCACAATGGACAGGTGTCAAATTGATTGATGTGTTAAAATTGTACGGAATTACAGAAGAAAAAATTTTGAATGAAGGAAAAGTTAAACATGTGGAATTTAAGGGAGCTGATACAGATGGTATTTCAAGTTATGCAATTTCAATTCCAGTGGATCGAGCCATGAGTGACAAAGCAGATGTTTTATTGGCTTTCAAAATGAATGGAGAGGACATTCCAATTGATCACGGATATCCTGTTCGAGCCATTGTACCTGGAGCTATCGGTGCAAGAAATGTGAAAGTAAGTATGAAAAGAAAAATTGTTTCCAAATTTGTTCATCTATAATGGTGATACTTTCATGAAAATGTCATGATTGACTGTATTCATTTACAAACATTTTTACAGTGGGTCACAAAAATTGTGTTAAGTGACACTGAATGTCAATCTGTGTGGCAACAAAAAGATTACAAAACTTTTGCTCCCTCTGTCGATTGGGACACAGCAGATTTTTCAAAAGCAAGTGCTGTGCATGATGCTCCTGTGCAATCTTCGATCTGTAGCCCATCTCCAAACATTCCAATTAAGGATGACACTGTGATTGTTAAGGGTTATGCCTTAGCTGGTTCAGGAAATGGAATTGAACGGGTGGACGTAACTACAGATAATGGAAAAACATGGTACTCTGCGGATATGGAACGCGAACCTCTGAAGTATAATAGAAATTATGCATGGTCTTTGTGGAAAGTGGAAGTTCCAGTGAGTGATGAACACAAAAGTACGGGAGAAATGAAAATTTGCTCCAAAGCAGTCGATACTGCATACAATGTTCAGCCAGAGGATGTGAAGAGCATTTGGAACATTCGAGGCATTTTGAATAATACATGGCATTGTGTGAATTATAAGGTTCAAAACGATAGCGATGGTGAGGACAAATAATTGAATTGGAATTTCACATTCACCCATTTATTGATTCCTATTTTCTCTCTCATAATCATCCAAAATATTTATATTAACTTTCTCATTAATTTATTAAAATATGTTGAGCTACTGTTCAACCTTTGATAATTTGGTAATGAATTGTTCATCTCTTTTTACCTTTCTTGTCCTCCATGATTCTTGTTTGTTAATTTGTTTCATTAGTTTAAAGTCAATCATGTGCATATCACTCACGCTGAATTGTTGCTTATTTGGATGACCTCCACTTTGTTTATACTCTTGATAGGCATCCTCAATTTGTTGAGATAAATTATCATACAATTTCCAATTACTGTTATTTTGCCAATACCACAACACCATCGTTTCTGATTTGAGTTCTGTCTTTGTTGACTGTTGAGAGTTTTGAGAAGAGTTGAATTCTGATGGTTGTTCTTGTTTGACTTTCTTGAAGGGGGTCTGATAAGAAAGTTGGGTTGGACTTGGCAATGATGATATTGGTGATTGAGAAGGTGTTGCATAATTGAATCCAAATACAACACTTTTGCTGCAGCTTGATGTATCACCTATGTTTTGAGAAGAAGGATGTGTTTGGTCGTCAAACGCACGTTTCCTTAACGGTGATGTATCAATGAGAGTATTGTAACTGCTACTTGAGCTTGTCGTCATTCCATTGTTATTGTTGTGGGCAGGAAGGCAGTTATCATTCAAATCTTGATAGAACTTTTTAGAATCTGCATTGACATAACTCAGCTTTTTCCAATTAATATCTACAATCTGCAAGTTTTGAGATTTTCTCACTCTGCTCAATGCTACATAACAAAGACCAGGGCAAAATATGGTAGAGAGATTGACTTTGCAAAAATCCAAAGTCATACCTTGACTTTTATGGACAGTGATCGCCCATGCTAATTTGAATGGAAATCCAATTCTCCACATTTCTGTTTCTGATCCATTCACTTTTGGTCCATGAATTCGAAAAACACAAGGTGGAATGTAAGAAGTTGAATTATCCATAAATCGAATTTGTGGTACCGTTATGTTGAATCTCCATTTAGGAGAGAAACGAGAAAATCGATGTTTTTGCCATTCTTCAATATGCAGTTTTCCGAAAGTTTTGAATCCAATAACAACTCCTCTTGATCCATTGACATGTCTCTTGTCAATATTTTTGGTCAATACGACTTGAGCTCCAACTTTTAGAACAATTGATTCAGGAATTTGGTTGTCCAAAATTCTCTTGATTTGGTTGTACATATTCTTGGGAATATTTCTAAACAGATCAATGGTTTCTGTATCAAAGTGATGAGGTTCGGTGGTGAGTGTGTTCAAATGATAATCATTTTCCTTATCAACGTCCTTATTGGTGGTGTACAGCATGGTAGGTAATACACCATTCACACTCGTTAAATTATTGTGTTGTAATTTCTTGAGAAAAACGATTGTCTCTGGAGATATATTTCCAGTTCTTACTTCACCTAGCACTTTCAAAAACTCAGGTTGGTCAGTTTGTCTGAATATTTGCTTCAACAGAATAATATTTTCAGGTTTAAAAACTTTGTAAAAGAGAGGAGATTGGAACATGAATTGTTTGTCTTTTCCATAATTATTATAGGAACCCTCTGAATCATTGAACCTTCTTGGTACGGGATTCAGCTGCATAAAGTCACCTGATAATATCAGTTGTTTACCTCCAAAGAGGGTAAATCGTTCTACTAAATAGAATGGAATGGGTTGATCATAAATTCTTTCCATGGACTGTTTGATTTGTTTCGATCGTTTTTTGCTTAAGTTGTGTTGTCGTTTGATGTCTGAGTAGAAGCGCACTAACGAAAGTAAAAAGCTTGTTACCTCAAATAATTCTGCACTCACCATGCTTACTTCATCAATGATTAACACTTCGAGGGATTTAATGTCTTTCTTCTTTCCCCAAATTGCATTGCAGTTTCCGTCTGGATCTAAACCGAGCAAACTGTGAAGTGTGACGCCTCCAATGTTGACCGCAGCTATTCCGGTAGCAGCAGTAGCAGCAAAGTTTTTTTCGAGCATCTTTAACATTGCAACAATCTTGTGAAGCAAATAGCTCTTGCCAGTTCCAGCAACTCCTGTCACAATGACGGATTCTCCTCGTCTCACCTTCTCCATGACTTGTTTTTGCTCGTCAGACATGCCATCCATGAGTGATCCAATGGCATCTTCAATATCTTGTGTGTCCAACATGTTTTTCAGTTCATAATCTTCCTTTTCAGATTCATATTCATATTCATCTTGAGAACAATTTATAATCCCATTAGATCTTGTACAGTCTAAAACTTCCAACGACCCTGATGATGGCTTGTCTTCTTTCTTTGTGAAAAATGAAGATCCCAAGGGATTGTCCAATAGTTTGATATTTGGAAAGCTCGAAAATCCGAAAGAAAATGAATTATTATTACCATTGCTATCAGCTTCAAGTTGGTTGTTGTGAGTGGTTAAGGAATTTGAAAATTTCAAATGGTCTAACTCGCTATCATCCACAAGGTCGATACAGTATTGCTGAGAGTTAAAGGAGCTTAGTTGATTCTGGTTATTACTACTTTGAATAAGGTTTTTTCTTGTCAATTTAAAATCATTACTGTTTTCATCAATCGGTATTGCAGTATTAATACTATTTCCTAAAGTTTCGTTAGAAATATTGCTTTGTAGTCGTTGCATGAGTAATTCGAATGGTCCCAAACTTGGTCTGCCTCCAGTGGTGCTTGCGCTTGATCCTGACTCGATGGAAATTGGAGTCATGTTTTTGTTTTCTGAAATTGGTGTGGTCATCGACATTGGATCAATGTTAGGATTCATGTTGTGAGGGGTGTTTGAGGAAGCAGTTGAAGTTGGTGAAGAAGAATTTTTCTCCTCTTCTTTTGATGGTGTTGCAGCACTCGTTGATATTGAAAAAGGGTTAGATGGTGAAGACATGATAGAGTCCTCCATGGTTTTGGACTCCACCGTATTTAATTCCGATGTTTTATGATTGTTTTCGTTGTTATCAGATGATGGAGATGAAGAAGAAGAAATTACAAAGGACATATCATTGTTTATGGATGGTTGATGTTCAATCCGATCCATATTTTCTTCATTTCCATGCTGTAATTCTTCATTCCGATGATCCATATTGCTTTCTCGTCAAAAAGTGCAATCAAAACAAAATCGGTTATTAATTGATACACTTCGTATAGACAGTGGAAGTGCGTTTTTTTTTTGATTTTTTTTTTGATTATTTCGATCATGTCCAACAAATCGATCCCTAAAGCCTTATTCAAAACTTGCAAACCATTAGAAGACAGTGGATCATTCCATGAAATCAGACTGAAAAGATGAATCCATACGAATAGTATTTCATTTCAAAACCCACAAAAAATGGCAAAAAGCAAAAGCAAGGCAAAAAAGGAGCAAAAAGACAATAATGAAGAGGAATTGATCATGAATGAAATGAAATCCTCGGAGGAAGAAGAATCAGAAAATTATTCCATGAAAGAAAATGATAATAGCGAGTCAAAGGAGAAAGCAAAGAAAAAGACAAAAAGAAGGAAGAAGAAAATTCCGATAATTATTTATTTAGAATACCACTATTGGATATCAAAATTACGTTTTCACACGTGATGATTACGTTTATTGTTGGATTTATTGCTCTCACTGCTGTTTTAAAATCATCCGAAAATTCTTTTTATTATGAATCCATGTATGATTTGGATCAAGTCAATTATTATCAAGTATTGGGAGTTTCAAAAGGTGCCTCCAGGCGTGAGATTCAAAAAGCACATCGAGAACAGACACGAAAGTGGCATCCCGACAGAAATCCCAACTGTGGAGAGGAGTGTGCACAGCGAATGGCTCTCATTTCCGAAGCATATAAGGTTTTGACAAATCCAGATTTAACAAAATGGCACAACGTGTATGGTTTGAGAGTGCCAGAAGTCATGATGAAGAAATATTCAAAAACTAATCAAGACGAATTTTAAATTTCTAAAGCTTAGTATTCTTCTTGTTTGTACCATTTCAATCCACCAATTCATCACTTTCCAGAGAAGATCGGCTATATTATACAGTCTTATGCAAACTCTAGGCAATTTAAATGGATAACACAAGCTGAGCTAATTCTCAACCAGCAATAAGCTCCAACCAATTTATTCGTGTCATCCAAGTACAAAAAAATGGCCAAACCAAAGAAGATTGAAAATTCATCATCATCGTCGGATCAAGATGCTCAAAAAACCGATGAGCAACGTCATATTGTATTGGAGGATAGACTCTTTCATGAAACAGCTCGTTTATTATTATTTGATGATATACAGGCTCATATGTACGCAAGTGATCCATCCAATCACTCCAAGAACCTAGCAGCCGAAAACAGTATTGTTCATAATCCATTCGGAGTAAAGAGAAGAAGAGTAGGAAAATCTCCTTCATCAAAAGATAACTCTTCTCGTTCTTCGTTCAAAATACCCTTCTTGCAATTGGAAATTACTTTTGCTCAAATCATGATTGCATGTATTGTTTTATTAATTGCTGCTGTTGCATTCATGAAGATTACATCGGAGAATACACCAATGGTGAACGAAGAGGATATCTATGAAAAGATTGATTACTTTGAAGTTTTGGAAGTTCCTAAAGGCTCTCCACTCAAACTCATCAAGAAAGCCTTTAGAAAACAAACTCGACAATGGCACCCCGATAGAAACCCTGATTGTGGTGAGGTGTGCGTCAAAAAGATGGCATTAATTTCTGAAGCACATACGGTATTGAGTAATGAGGAATTAACAAAATGGCACTTGGAGAAGGGTTATCGTGTTCCTGATTCCATGTTGAAGAAAGCAGCTAGAGCCAGAGATTAATTTGAAACATCCCGTAAGTGTCCGAGATTTTTGCAAGCACTCACTCGAGTCACACACACCAAAATCAAGATAAAATTGTATTGCACCTCCACAATTTTTGGTGATAGGATTTGGTGGATTGTAAATGAAACTTGGATTGTGACGAAAACAAACACTATATTATTAAACGTCATTATTGATACAATTGATTATTATTGTTATTACATGAATCTTATTGTTGTGATGTCACGGTAGTGGTATTAACCTTCTTTGTGATGTCAATCATTTGGGTGAGTGCTGGTTTGGACTACCCACTACGAATGATTCTGTTTCCATTTCTCTTCTAAATCTCTATCAATCCAAGCAAAACTTTTGTTTTGATAGAGAATGATATTGAAGGTTTTAGTGGATCTGTGAAATGTCCAAAGGACATTGCATGAGCAAATCTGTGCAAGCAGCCACCAATTCCACAGCATCCATTTGAGACAATTCAGGGAAGGCTTTCATCAAGTTTTGAACGGCAACCTGTTGAATGGTGGTGCGAATATCGTTGTGACTATTGTTGAACATTATCATCTGAGAGTGCTGAGAGGAGGAGTCATACTCATCATCCATATCACAACCGCTGGGACCTCCTCTTGATTGTTGTTGCGTGAGGAGAGCTTGTGCACAACAGGATGAAAGTTTGTTGAGGTTTTGCATGATTGATAATTTGGATCGAGAACAGTAGCAATAGGCAATCAAGTCCTTGAGGCTTTCATAGAGTGAGGGAGTCTTTTCTGGAGAGAACATGTTGGAGAGTTGAGCCGATGAAGAAATGTTGTTGAGGATTCGGAGAAGTGATTTCTGAGTGAGGAATGTTCGTACTGATGTGGGGTGGAGATATGATGAGAGTACGAATATCAATCATCATTGGGAGGATATGATGATTATCATAGGATCAATGTACAGTGAATTCAAGTTCGTTGTTGGCGATTTCAATAATAGATACATATTGAACTCGTTCCGAATCAAGATCCTGATCATAGGAATACTTACATTCTTCTCCAGTCCATGAAGAGAGAGCAACCTTCTTTAAATTAACGCTAGTAGGTGTGTTATACAGGAAACTATTCATTGGTGCTGTTGTTGTTGTTGTTTGGAGTGATCTAGAAATACAAAGGCCTTCCTGTTGTTGTTCTTTACAGGGTGGTGGAGGGTTTTCTTTCAAGTTTCTTCATTGCATCACCTAAGGACTCCTCAAGAGGTTGGTACCTCATGGAACCCACCACCTAACACTTGAAATTAACTGAATCTGCCCGTTTTCAACCACTTGAAACTAATTGAATCGAACTGAACTGAAGGATTGTTGGTTTGAATATTTTGCATTAACACATCCCGACAACTTCCTCAATGAAGGATCATCATCCAACTTGTTTTTATTGACCTCGTCAATAAGCCACTGATGGACAATCATCGCTGATTATTTATTTGAGAAAAAAAACAAAAATGTAATGTTTGTCTGGTGCAACATCAAAATTCGATCATTTCTCGAAAAAAGAATGGACCCAAAAACACCAAAAAACATAAAAGACGGACGGACAGGCGTTTCTGGAGATTTGATAATCGTTCTTGATCCAGGAATAATAACACACCAAAGATGGATGGACAGGCAAGATCCTTCACTTTTGGCCGTTATTATTCCTGGATCAAGAACTCTATTATCAAATCTCCAAAACGAATAACCGAAGAAGAAACTTGAAGGAATAAAAGCCCAAACCACAGGATTTTTCCATGAGCTGTGCATTGTGATTGACCAATCATCATCGGCATTAACATTGGACCAAACAGCCTCACTATCACCGTGCCATCAACAACATATTAAATTATATTACATATCAACAGCTGCCTTCATGTCTTCTCCGAAAAAGAATAGTGCTTCATCAAGAAAAAAGCATTGCAAGTTGGGATCATCATCCACATTACTCAATTTTCTGCTACAATTCAACCTTCATGTACTACTCTTCGTCTCATTCACGTTCTTCATCGTACGGCCAGTAAATGCCCAAACACCATCACTAGTAATCACCAACAATAAGCTCACCTCTCGAGGTTTTACAGCCAAATTCATAACAGCCACCGATCTTTCGGCAAGTCTTTCATCCTCCAACTCGGGATCAACCCTCACTAATGTCAACTTCTTTATATTGAATATGAGAGGAGGACATTTCGAATATCGAAACGGAAATGTATCTCTATTCGTCAACTCCTTCACCTCCAACGATATTCAGCAAGGAAAGGTTCTCTTCATACCAGATGGTTTTGTTGGTTCAACAAGCAACATCAACTCTCCCATTGAGTATCCTGCATACAATGTGATTGCTCAAGGCACCGTTCAAACAGCCTCGGGAATTGTCTTTGTCAACAGTACAGTCTCATCAGCTCAAGTGACTTATTCTAGATGGTCAGAGCCAGCCTTACCTCTCACTTGGACTACAATTTCGGCCTCAGCTCCCAAACCAATTGTTATCAACAGATCCAATTCTACTCATGCATATTTTGAAGTTACCATGTTCAAGAGGAATTTGGATTTAGATGGATCACCTGCGGCTTCTTTTCATGTTGCCTTACAGAGTGACACTCTATGTCAGACCTCAAGTAGTATTGTGTTGAATGCCTTGTCAGACAATTTTGTGTTGGTGAAAGACAGCTCCTATTCTCAGACTTTTGTTTTGATACGTCCTTTGCGAGATCATTTATCAGACTCGAAGGTTGTTAAAAATATGGCTGGAGTCTATATTGATGCAAAAACAACTATTTTCACTTCATACATGCTCTATGACCTAACCGCAAGCACATTCACATGTAAAACCATACCGTTCACCGAAGTGATCATTACTCAGGTGGATCTCTCGTTACAACCCATTCCTTCAACAGCTCATCCAGAAATTAGTCTCGCTCCTACTCGACTCGTAGTCTCAGATTCGTCACAAATTGAAGTTGGTATTTCGGTGAGAATTGCAGGCCTCAATAATGCCAATATTTTCAATTGGAATGTGATAGGTCCTAAATATTTTGGTGTGCGATATCCAATTCTTATTGATGTCAAATCTGATGCAAAATATTGGAAGTTAACTTTGGCATCTAATAAGGTTAATCCTGGTGATGACTTCAGTGGAATCTACATGGTTAGCTTTGAGTCACAAGTAAGTGGCCAAGCAGGATCGACCTTATATCAATTATCCTTTGCATTGCAATACATTGTTCCAAATAATGATAATGCAGGAAATGGTGGAAACAATGGGCTGAATTTTGATACACAGATTGACACCTATCTCGATAATCATTTTGCAACCAGTCCACCACAAACACAATTCTACAATGACAGTCTCATGTATGTAAAAGTTTCCACGATCATTGTGCAAACTGGTGTAGGTGGTCTTTCACCCATTCCATCTTCTAAACAAGTTGCACCGTGGAATGTTTTCATATGTTGCACTAAGAATTTACAGGCCATTCCTAGTAATCAGTGCAGACAATTCGATTCTACCATAATGACCTATCAAAAGCAGTTAATTATCAACGGAACTGTTAGTAATGATACAGATGTCAAGTATGGATTTAATCTTACCTATCCAGAAGAAATTTTAGGAATTTCTGATTGGGGTACATTAAGGCACATCTATGCATTTAGTTTATTCTTGGATCCACTTTTAACTGGACAAGATAAGAGATGTTTCTTTGCAGTAGATACCTATTTGGTGAATGCTGATATTCCAATTTTGCAAACATTGAGTACCAGGAAGGTCGCAACCATCTCCAAGCCCACCCTTAAGAAACTTTCCATTCATCATAATGGCATAATGCAAGAAAACCTAATTGATGTTGTGAGTACTGATCATAGCATGACGAATGACAGAAAATATTTAAGGAGTTTACAGGCAGTTGCAGCCTCGTCCAATATGATGTCCACAAGCACAAGAGCGTTTGACTTGATAGAACGAATGACACCTCGTTTTTCTTCTACACCAGGGATCAAATCTCCAAATCCCTCCACAAAAGTACAACTTCCCTCCATACAGTACATTTGTGAGAGTTTTGCATTGCCTTGCAAACAATTCCATTTGCATTACTGGATCATCATTCTTGTGACGTGTCTGTACATTTGCATGCTCGAGCAGCTTTGGATTCAAGCTTGAAGAGTGTTGTTGTGGGGAATAAAATTTTTCGCAACTGGCGGGATTCGAACGCGCGCCTTCTGATACCCGACATAACAGACGTTCTGCCACTAAACTACAGTCGCTCAAAAACTACTTTTTCTATTAATATGCTTTATGGTCTTGATCAAGGGAGAGAAAAGTTCACTGTATACACCCCGCTCTTTCGAAGTACATTTCCACTCGCAAAAAAATAACTGTCTTTGTACCCTTACCGATCTACTTCTCATCTCGTCGAAATTTCATCATGAGGAGCATGCTTGTTGTATGTTGATTTTTTGTATTTTCGTTGTATGATTCAAGCTGTTGATGTGATCTCCTTTCGATCATGTAAAACCTTTTCGATTCATTCCGATAGGCCTATATTTTATGGTTAGCTTGTTGTATTGGACTTTGTGGCATCCATCGATTCTACCTTGATTCAATCCTACTCGGAATTATCTCTTTACTCACGGGTGGTATATTTGGAATTTTACAACTTATTGATTTGTGCCTCATTCCCGGAATGGTGGACACCCTTAATGCCAAAGAACAAGGAACCACTAAGGTGGTGGTTGTTCAACAAACACAACCTGTGGCTCAGCCACCTCCCACACAGGTGGTTGTTGTAAATAATAATAATAATAACAATTAAACCTAGGTTGAACACTCTTAACAGGTGCCACTCCGCACGCTGATTATTATACAATGCAAGATCAATGCGGAAGGACAACAACAAAGAACTCGAACAATGGACTTACATTTTCCCACCTTAGTTATTACAATTTTGGGAAATTACTCGATTGATCACATGAAAATTCATCTCCGTTGAAACTCACTTCTTTTGAATGGGTACTCATGTTTGATCGTACTTGATCGTCACAAAACGCAATCTTCTTCTTCTTCTGTTTTAGTAAATTCCCAATCTCACTCTCAGATCTCTCCATTCACTCGATAACTTTTGGACATTACACATATATGGTGAACTTGTTCACTCCCGATTTAAATTCCAGGCCAGTGCTCCAGTCCACCCCATTCATCATTCTACAAATCAAAAAAACAACTGTTTTCAAAACAATAGAAACCAGCAGGTGCCACTTGTCAGTCTCCATCACCATGAAAAAGCTCCTCCTTTTCCTTGTCTTGGCTCTCATCCTTCTCGTGATAGGAGTGAACGCCAAATCTGAGTGGGTGTATCCAGGATATGGCTACAGGTATCGTTATGCCTACACGTATCCTTATTCGTATGGTTACAGCTATGCCTTTCCCTATACTTATGGATATTCCTATCCTTATTATTATGGATATTCGTATCCTTATGCCTACACCTATGCCTACCCATACGCTTACACCTATCCATATTCTTTTGGATATAGTTATGCTTATCCTTATTATTATGGATATTCGTATCCTTATGCTGCTTATTCGTATCGATATGCTTACATGTGGTAAAAGTGTTGCCTTTCCTTGATTAGAATATGTGTGTTGAATCCAATCCATTTGATGCGAGTGTTGTGAGTGTACGTATGGCGAGGTAAAGGATTTGATGATGTTATTTCTCTCTCTTGAAAAGTGTGTGTCACTCGAGAACTTTGTGTGTACGTTGTGTGTGAAAAATAAATGTTGTTGCCTTACTGAAGTTCTTTGTCTTCTTCAGTTTGTGGTAGTTCAAGGAGTCGTACGACTGATTGTCGATGACGGTTCGTTGATCAGAACCATTGGTGTGTTCATCTTGGAATCAATTTATAGAGAGGTCCGCATTGATAACATCCAGCGTCATCTTTCCAAATATGGATTATTTCATAATATTTCCTCATACCTTAAATTTAGTATTTCCATTCCAAGAACTCAACACCACAGTTAACTTGTATTTGCTCGCCACACACTCCTCATGATTTATATTCACACACTCGAAAAAAACCTCTCTTCTTCTTGAAGCAGCTAATAGTTCCTTTTTTAACCCTTTCAACACACCCATCCCCTCACTCATTGTCTCTCTTCGTACGAAGTGCTAGCTAACAGCATCACAATCCATACGATGAAAAGCTCTTCACCCTCTCTCCTCATTCATTGTCTCATTGTTTCCATCTTTGTGTGGTGTGCTCTTTTTTCGCATACTACTTCGAGGATAAGGTTCGAGTCCTCCTCTGATCCTTCCTTCTTCTTGTTTGGTGGATTACTCCTTGAAGGTGTCAAAGCGAGTACGAATAAGCTTCGAGGTGAAGCTTCCATCACTCAGCAAGCTCCACTACCTGCTGTTCAGAATACCTATTCAGTTCAACAGCCACAACCACAACCACAGCAAGCACCTCAACAACAGCAGCAACAACAAACTGCAACAGCCGATCAAGCAAGTGGAAATCCAACGGTGATTACCACCAGTGCTCAGTATCCACCGAATGCGAGTCCTCCAACTACGATCACAGTGATTTATCCAACATCGACTTCGAGTGGTGGGCAACAACCTCAGCCACAACCAGTACCTCAACCACAGCCACAACCAGTACCTCAACCTCAACCACAACCAGTACCTCAACCACAACCACAACCAGTACCTCAACCACAACCAGTGCAGATTCCTCAGCCTCAACAGTATTATCCTCAATCGACTTATTCGAGCACCGCAACCTATTCCACTCAGCAACAGTACAATCCTCAACAACAACCACAACAGTACTATCCTCAAACAACAACCTATCAACCTCAATATTATCAACCTCAACAACAACAACCTCAGTACTATCCTCAACAGCAACCACAATATTATCAACCTCAGTATTATCAACCACAACCACAGCAACAGCCTTATTATTATCCACAACCACAGCAACAACCACAACAACCTTATTATGGCAGTGGCCAATATTATTCTCAACCTCAATATTCCACAACACCTCCATACGGAACCTATGCCCCACAGCAACAACCTTATTATCCTCCAATCACACCTGGTGGTGGTTATTCGTATGGAACCGGATATCCTGCTTCAAGTCCTTACTATGGTGGTTATTCTTCGCCATATGTCTATGGAGCTTCTCAACCCTATGGTAGTTCGTATCCAACAGCAGCTCCTGCCTATTCAACTCCATATTATGGTTATTCCACACCTTATGCTACACCTTATGCTACACCTTACACTTCATCATATGCTTCACCTTATTATGGTTATTCATCACCTTATTATGCAACTTCAGTGCCAACGACTTATGGAGCTTATGGAGCTGTTCCAGGAGTGGTCTATGTGTAAAAAATCTTCGACAAAACCATGCACACACTGTGTGAAAGAGTTGATGCTTGTTCCATTTGTTGTTGATGGAAAACCCATACGAGAGTGTTTCATGTTTGAAATTAATTTGTATCCATCCTTTTAGAAGAGTGATTTTTTCTATTGATGTTGTTGTCTCAATCAAAATATTCAATCTTACGTAAGAGATAACTTTGAGCCGGTCCAGTGTACATTTATGTGTGAGAACTTGTTAATAAACCATTCGCCTTTCATTCTATTGAATGTCCATGAACTCTATGGATCGGAAAATGAAATTTCAAAGCTAACTCTATCATTGAGCTCTGGATGTTCAAAGCCAATACTACCATTGGACACTAAAAACATCCCACAGTGAAAAGCATGGTTGTTGCGGAATTGGGCCACACAGGGGATCTGACAGGTCATTACTGAAATTTACAACATGGTGATTGATTTTTGTATTAAATGATTTGATTTGGCTAGGCATTTAGCCGTATGTCAACTTGTCATATTCAGATGAAATGATGGTGCGATTGTGTTGGGATATAGGACTTTGCAAACAAATAAGCTGAGGCTAGAAAATTGCACTCGGCTTTTGTTTTTCGAGAACTGCGGAGATCTGTAGGAAAATGCACCAAGACGATTAATAATAAGGTTTTGGTTCTCCATCTTTTGATAATCTGATTTCTCCAGACCAATGAATTGGAAGAATGCTATTGCCATAAATGGGGCAAGCTTGTAAATACAGGTCGCAAATTGATTTCACGAATGGATCTTCAGTAAATGTGACCAATGCTTTCTTTCCCAAATTCAAACAATGATCAAATTTTCTACTTTGAAAACTGCGAACCATTTCGTCAATTAAGGTTAAGCATCGATTAGATGATGACACTGCTCTCTTTTCTCTGATTTCATACAAATCTTTGAATAATTGCTTTCCTTTCAAAATAAATCTTCCCAAATATACTGCGCATGCGACATCTCCAGGCTCCAAATGCGAGGCATTAATCACACTTTCTGTTACCAAAATACGGGTATTGAAACTTCTGTTGAGAGATTGACATCTTGATGCAATATTCACTGTATCAGAAATCACTGTGGCGTCTAATCGTTGTGTGAATCCAATTGTTCCCAAGCTAACGACTCCACTTGAAATTCCAATTCCAATTTTGATGCTAGAAATATTTTCTATATTGAAGGATTCGAGTTCAGACATCATTTCAAGAGAGGCTTGAATAGCTGACTGAGGCTCGGTGAATAAGGCCATAATACCTGTTATTTAAAATGGTAAGCAATAATTGTACAATCTTCGGTCACAACATACCATCGCCCAATATCTTATCAATAAAACCACCATACTTTGATATAGGAGGTCCAATCTTTGAAAAAATGTACCGAGTTGAAAAGATCAAACAGCAGCTCATACTTACTCTCATTAGAAGTCGGTTAATGAAATTAAATCCTTCTTTTGCAGAAAGTCTTTCCATGAGGTCAGTGAATCCATATATATCTGAAAAAAGAACGGTCATCTCACGAGAAACAGCGTCACCAAGTTGTATCTTAGTGACATGATTTTTGCCTAATAGTTTCAGGAACTCATAGGGTAGAAATCTTGTGTATGACTTGTTGATTGAGTTGAAAATTTCAGCATTTTCAATACTGATAGATATAATTAGCTTTGCAATGTTCACCTTTTCAGTAGTGAAAACCCCTTCAGTGTCTCTATTTTCCAAGTACATGCATCCAACCACGCTGTTGTCACGAATAATAGGTAAGCAAAGAGCAGATGCAATGTGATTTTTCTCAAAATAAGTATCTTGCTCTCCACTTGCGAAGTTTGATAATTGTTCGTTTCGTGTTCTAAATGTTCGATAGATACTTTTTTAAAGGTAACAAATTTGCATACTTCTCAATTTCATTATTTTCTCTCTCATTCATATCAGAGGTGTCATTACTGTATTCAGCATCACAAAAAATTCCAGATTCTCTTTTTTAGAACTAAACAGCATCTACTGGCGTCTGTATGTTGGCTCAACAGTGGAAGAATTGAAACAAATATTTCCTTGAAATCTAAATTGTCCGATTCTGAATAAGTTTGAGTTAAGGATAGAAAAGCTTCTCGAGTGGTACAGATTGAATCTGACGAAGAACTACATGAAGAAGAAGACAATGTTGGCTGAGAACCAGCACCAATTCCTTTGTTGCCCAGGACCTCATTATTATAAGCATTAATATCCTCCTTGTAACTTTCCCAAATATGATTCACTATTATGGATGCTCCCATCTCGTTAAATTGTTCAAAAGCATTTGATAAATATCTTCCTACAACAATATTTTCCATCTCTAAATCTTTGTATATTTCACCCATTCTCCAGTTCACTAATTTTAAAATAAAATGATTTCGTTCTCGAGTGGCCCATTTTAGTGCACTATTGAGAGAAGAAATAACATGTCTTGTATCTTCTATGTGTCCTTTTTGTAAATGTTTACAGAATAGGTGTTCAGCAGTAACCAATTCAAAAGAGCATTTAAAAACTAATGGATTTGTTGTTGATAGCATGTCAAGAGTTTTCAATGAATAATCAATCAGAGTTTTACATCTCGAAAATAGCTCGGGATGATCTACATTGTTTTTTAGGAGGTGGTTTTCGTAAGTGCAAGCAATCAAACCTTGAAAAATAGCATCAATCCAAGTGCTACATAGTCCAATAGAGTCTTCTTTAAACTCATATGATTTTTCCATGCAAAGAAAAGCCTCTTCCCACATCTGTTGAAAGTAACAGCAAATTCCTTTAAACATGTGATGGAGTTGCCTGAAGAAAGGATACTGCAACACATCGCACTTGTATACAGGATTGAATGTTTCAATTTCTCCACTCAATACGCACTTTAGGTCCAATATCATTTGACTGGCATCGCGTAACAACAAATTACCCATGTTGTCAAACAATGAAATAGCCTTCTTGCTCGATTCAATAGATGAACGAATATCGTTGTTAGAGTAGAAAAAATGGTGAAGAGAATGCCATAGTATTGAGAATCCACCGAACGTTCTGTGAGTACAATTAATGTCTGCTAAAAAAGCTTCCTCAGTGATACGCCAGACTTCAATTGCATTGACATTTGAATAAAGAAAATAACCCAACACTTTTGGCAGTAGACATGCAGAGAGGACTTGATTGTTATCTTTGTACCTATTTCTAGCCAATTCTATCGCTGTATCAATAAACAAAGTCATTTTGGGATAGAGATCTATCGTATTCCAATACCACCCCAAACTGGACAAGACCATTGAGCAGAGAGGACATAGGCCTTTAGTTAACACCATTTCTGATGCTAACAATAAAATGATCATGGCCATACACTTGCTTGATGCGTTTTTGTTTTCGTCATACGACTTCATGAGAAATAATGCAGGTGCAGATATTCCTAGAATGTTCACAATATAGATCTGTTCGGCATCTGTTAAATCTGGCAATTCCAAAATATCGTATTTAGACGTTATTTTGTCAATAATATTCAATTTAAAGTGATGCATTTTGTCGGATATCCAAATTTTAAGGAGCTCAATGTTCGGATTACATGATAAAAACTTGAGCTCGTCACAAGTTCGGAAATAGGTGATGTTTCAGAATCTCGAATACATCCTCATAATTTCCTTGAGAAACGTGTACCATAATAGAGTAGTAGCACGCTTCAAATAGATGAAGTCTATTCTTTGATTTGTCAATTGCTTGATTGAAGAGAGAAGCGGCAGATATTAAATTTGTTTCATATTCACAATTGCCTTCCAAAATTAAAAGTTTAAATGCAATATCATATGAATCATTCCAAACATCTATTGTTCCATAATGAAGGATTCTTTTTGCAATGCTCACAAAATTTCGTGCCTGTTCTATGGCACCGCTGTTGATAGCTTTTGACGCAGCTAGGGCATTTAGTTGTAAAAGCATG